>NC_060124.1:417132752-417432752 GCF_021461395.2 Schistocerca americana
ACTGTGGCTGAGACAGCATTTGCTTTTCGGCCAGCAAATATGTGAAAAATGGTCAGTCCATTTCACCGTCCTTGGTGAACTTGATGTGGTCGTAGGTACTGTTTAGACGTGCTCCAAGACCTTTTTCAGCTCTTCACGTCTACAAAGCCATACTACGACTGTATCGTCAAAGTACCGATAAAATCAACTAGGCTTTGCAGTAGCCGTGTCCAAGCGATGTTTTCAAGGTACACCATAAACAGTTTGGTTATAAATGATGCTAATGTGCTTCACTTCACGACATCTGGTTAAAATATTCGCCACGTACAAAAAATCGGATGGCGACAGAGTGTATTTAAATAACTCTATAACAGTGTCATGAAATAACCAGGAGGGCGGATCTATAGAGCCTATGATAGGTACGCGAGTGAATAATGAGACCATATCAGTGCTGACCATTTTATCTCCTTCTGAACACGAAGGCATTTGATTCGACAGATGAAGTCGGTTGTATTCCTGATATGGTGAGCACGGTGACCAATGTGGCCAGATGTTTTACAGATGTGTAAATCGGCGATCCAACAGTGCTAATGGGCGGAAGGTTGTGTCCATCTTACGAACCTTTGGAAGGCCACAAAATTTTAGGTGGCCGAGGTGCCTTCTAAGGCTGCCACATCCTTGACTTTGTGTTTAGTTTTACCTGTGACTGGCTTGCTAGCCAGTCGCGAGGTTCTCGGGCATTCTTATTTGAAGCATGGTATCGTGCAGCTGAGTTTTTCAGAGAATGAGATCTGTTATTTGAGAATCTGGAAGACACTATCTCGAATGCCTTATTCAGGAGCTGAAAACCCTTTTATAATACTTTCTCGTTCTGGAGAAGATTTTGGAGGAATTTTAAAGGTAATGAAGGCATGTGCAGGAATGAAACGTTTGTTTGTCAGAACTACTCGTACTAATTGAAGGAAACCCTTGTTTCTCAGATAGCTAACAACTTTCATGATTAGAGTTAATTTGATCTCTTACGTTTTCATTATGCACAATCAACTCAACTGAATGAAATGTTTGAATATCTGTAATTTTTTTATGGGAGATATTTGTAATTATTAGAGTCTTCTTATGCCGTGCAGTCCTTTTTGTCAATAATCAGAGTTTGATTTTCAAGACCGATTTTCTATAAAGTGAAATCCACTTCCATGATTCACAGTAAAGTTTTATATTTTTTCGTGTGTGCATTGCACCTTACGCCACGCAAAGTCGCAGACAGTTTCTGACAAGCCAGAAGAAAGAAATTTCTAGTGAGTAGTTTATATTCCCTTAACTGGTGCATCTATTGATTTATATTTGCTTTCGAGAACGTCAGTACTCCAGACGCAAAACCAGCATGCTCAGAAAGAGGTAAGTCTGTTACTTCGGAATCTTGCATTCTTGAGCAAATAGTGTGTAGTCAAGATTGGTCAGACATCGTGCTAGCAAGCAGATTAATTTGCAGTGAACAGTGTTGGTAATTTCAGACACTTATTTTCTTCCGAGTAGAGCAATAATTTATTTTTGTGGATATTGCAAGTCAAACATTGTACTTCATACCACGCAACGTCCATAATACACTTCGTTACTGAGGTTTAGTTACATAGTTTTCATTGAGCACACAATCAGTTTCTTTTGGCTTTTTATTATATTCATTTTCTTTATTTAAAATTTTGCGTTTCATGAAGTTTTAAGTTTTATTTCACAGCACAATTCACATGCGCAGCACAGGAGCAACGAGCAGTCAGTTTTGCGCAGCAATAAAATCTAAGGTATACCTTATATGAGAAAAATACTTTTGAAATAAATGTATTCAATTTCCTCACACATAGATAAAATTTTCATAGAAAGCTTGCAAGCATGAGGGAGAAGATTTTTAATGACACTCCCTTCCAGTGAATTGTCTTCCTCATTATTCTGGATGTTTGATACCGTGGAAGTTTTTGGTATGTCTCGTCCTCCAGGATGAATCTGATTTTCCCGCTATAGACGGCTCGTCCCATTATTACGGTTGTATTTCCCTTGTCAATTAGCGTAACTACTAACAGAGGATAGTTTCAGAGCTTGTGAATTTCATTACATTCAGATATTGTCATGTTCGACGCTGGCGACTTGGATTTCGGAAGAATACGGCTCGTTTATCGACGAATTTCTTCTGAAGCTTCACGTCTGCGAAGATGGCGTGAAGCTAAATCCCTTATTATTTATGAATTCTTCCGTTGCTTCTTGGAAGAATAATTCCATGTTCTGCTGATTTTTGTTCATTTCGCACAAGTTTTCTGCTTATTGGGCCGTCTTCAGGAAACAGTTGTTTCTTGAAGATAGCCCAATAAGCCTAAAACTAGTCTGAAGTAAAAAAAAGTCAGTAGAACAAAAACAGTGTCCTGGTTACACAGCCATAAAAGCCCTATATTATGTGTCGACAAACATGTGAGTCGTTTTTTCTCGCAGTCGTGTTGATCACGGTGAATTTTGGCATTTTGTGGTTCTCTTTTCTGCCTCCTGCTGTTTCTTCGAAAAAACATCGACCTGGATACGGACCGTCGACGCTTGATTCATTCTCTGGTGCCACAGACTTGAAAAAGTGGAACAGTTCTTGGACCATATCATCAGTTTCCTTGACCACATGAAGTTCACGATGGAGCTAGAGACAGACAGTGCCTTGGCATTTCTTGACATCCTAAAAAAAAAAAATGGGTCTGAGCACTATGGGACTTAACATCTGTGGTCATCAGTCCCCTAGAACTTAGAACTACTTAAACCTAACTAACCTAAGGACATCACACACATCCATGCCCGAGGCAGGATTCGAACCTGCGACAGTAGCGGTCACGCGGCTCCAGACTGAAGCGCCTAGAACCGCACGGCACACCGGCCGGCCTCGACATCCTTGTTCGCCAAAACGCAAATGGGTGTCTCAGAACCAGTTTCTACCGGAAGCGCATTCATACTGTCCGGTATCTGCACGCTACCAGCCACCACCACCCAGCACAGAAGCATTCTGTTCTGAGGACACTGATTCATCGAGCAGAACTCATTTCAGACGCTGAAAAGCAGCCAAAAGATTTTAGTCACTTACGGAAAGTGTTCAAAGAAAATGGCTAAAACAACCATCATAATTCGCAACGCAATGCACCGAAGACTCATAAGCGGAAGGCCCCCGAGGAGCACACAAAGATGTTTTCCGTTCTGTGGCTCAATAACAGCAAAGATTAGGCTGCTTCTAAAGAGGCACACAGTTGATTCCGCCTTCAGGCCTCCCGTAAAAATAAGACAACTTATAAGGCTTATGAAACATTATGTACGCCCCAGAACTCCAGGAATACACAGAACGCCGTTAAAGTGTGGACAGAGTGTGCCACTACTGAAGAGCACCATCTATAACACGAGAGGAATTCTGCCTCGGAAACCAACTGTAACACAGGATACGGTGAAAATACCTGTTACTAAAGAGACAAATGCATAGCACGACAAAAGAAGCGATGGGGAACAAAATATCTGAAAACATCCTCAATAATAACGGTGGTCTGCGTTTACAGAGAACTTAGCTCCCATCTAATGGGAAGGCTGAAGTGGACGCGGTAGTCGCGCGACCAAAACATGACTATCTATGGCGCCGCACTAGGCATCAGTGACGTCACACGAATTCGCACCGTTATATAAAGACGACAGTAGCAACGACACCACTTGGCAATGGCCGAAAACTCGTGGATTTGAAACCAATTAATATAGATGGTACTTTCTCATCCTTCTCTACCTTTGTAAAGAACTTTGGGATTATTATGGAACATCACTTACACTGGACTGAGCTCCCAAATGCAGTCTGTAAGAAATTGTCGGCTTCCGTTTGTGCACTACTGAAAAATGACAATTCCATTTTGAACTTAAAAACAGAAAGAAACTGGTAAACTCACTAATACTTCCTATTGCTGATTATGGTGGTGTTATTCTTCAAGGACTTTCTCATCAAAGCTCTACCATCTGCACAATTACTGCTCTCCCCCTTACTTATATTCAACTCTATCACATCTATTTGAGCAGCATACCAGAAACACTGGCTGCCAGAAAAGTGAAATCGTCTCTGTACTATGACATAACATATCCATCGTCTCAAAATTATTTTTTGTCGGGAACCCGACTTTGGAACAACCTTCCGCAATGTCTGTGAGAAATTGCCTGGGAAATTACACTCCTTCCCAAATCAGAGGACATTTAATGTTCCACCTTGTACCACAACATATCTCTCTTACAAATATTTGTCTGTGTTTCATCCTAGTTAATACTAATTTCTCTCTTCTTTGTATATACCTTCCTCTATTGAAAGAATCTGCTGTTTCTTAAAACTTACTGTCACTGATTTTAAATCACTTTCTCTGTCAGTTTTTCTTCTGTTTCTGATGTCATTAAACAGCTTAAAAGTACTGAACTAGTTAATTTTATTGCAGTTGTTACATCTGTTTCTATTACTCTTACTATTGTTCTGTATTATTATTTGTGTTGGTAATTATAATGTTTTACAGTAGTTTTTGATATGTACTTTCCTCGTCAGATTTGAGACAGTGCCTGAAGGCTCTAACCTAGCTAAACTACATAAAAATAAAAAAATTAATAAAAATGTATTGATAATTCTAACATATATCAATACAAGTAAGAATTAACGATGTAGAAATTCTTCACACAATTTGAATAGCATAACGGATACTCATTTCTTTTCTTCTTAATGTATATAATTTCTTTGAGTTTAGCTAAAAAAATATTTCTTTTTAAGGAAAGTTCTGGAATATTTGTTAATTTATGAGTATCAGGGCAGACACATATTGTAGACGAGCGCAAGACAGACTTGAAATTTCTTCTCTTTTCTTATTAGCACAACAGGGAGCGCAATAGGTAGCGTAACGACAAGTGGCTATGTAATACACTGTTTGCATAAAATTGTAATTCCTATAAACATTTGCAAGAGAAACCATGATAATATATTCGATGATTTAAAAACGAAAACGACATAACCCTTTTTTTTAAAAAAAATCTTAAATCCATTGAATCTAGTAGAAACTCTCCCGACTAAAGTGTTAAGTTTTAATTATACTATTAATACACCGATGGTTCGATGTTCACCCTTATGACTGCAGCCGAGTGATTTCTCCAACAATCTCAAATTAGATCGAAAGCATGTCCCAGTCATCAATGGCCAACATGCTGCAGATTGTAACTGGTGTCAAATCATGAGGGTATTTTTGATCCGTCGTTGCAACTACAAAAATGCGTGATTTTTTTTTACCAGACGCGTTTCGCTTTATTGATGTAAAGCCTCATCAGTGGTCTGTAATTAAGTTACTTACATTTTGATTTGCTTTTAGATCGAAATCGCTGCACTGGACACAGTCAGGAGCACCCAGCTATGGCCGGAACTTACTTCCACTGGACCTGTCATATCAAGTGATACTGTGTACGCCAATCTATACTGAGGCTAGAACAAGTTAACTCTTTGAAGACCACCTATCTGACACACTTGGGGCAACGAAAATTCAAACCGTCAATGCGCATATTACAGACAAGCGATTTAACTGCACCTCCACCAAGCACACGCTGACACTCAGAAATCAGTCTTATAATCTAAGATTGCGACTTAAATGTACCTTCCTTCATCGAGTTTCCAGATAAATCGTGTTTTTTATGCAACATAATGTACAAATAAACAAAAGGTGCTAGCGTTGCCACCCGATGTCACTGCACAGCTATTTTAATAAAAAATTATTAATTACATTGTTTCAGTATTAACTCTCATGCAGTTTCCTAAAAAAATTACCATCAATCAAGAATGAAAAATTAAATAAAAGGTCAAAGTAAGTTTTCCTACCTTTTTTTCAGGCCTGGTGCAAACCTGGAAGCGTATAGGAGTAGATACCCTCATCGGGTTTTCTTATACAATCAGGTATAAAATGTAAATAATTTTATTGCAAACACGATGGTATAGGGTTGTCTTAGCAAGAGTGGGCCAATCTTAAGGTTGTCGCGGTTCATAGTTTCAGTAACTGAGTACGAGAGCATGGCACAGCGGAGAAACACTGAACGTACAGACAAGTGCGATGGAGAAAGATGCAGAATAAACGAGACTGGGCACGCTCCGTGTAACCAGAGTCAATGGTAATAAATCGCGAAGCTCTCACAGTTTTCTTGCAACCGCTACTGCAACGCTGCCAATCGACTGGCATGTATAAACACACTGTGAAATGATTGTGTATTGTGTATATGGAGTGTAGAAGCACGCTAAAAAGGCAAATATAGGCTGAAAGTTTCGTGTTTTGAAGGACATAATAATTTCCACTATATAAATACACAATATAATAATAACAAGAAATATTTACTTACCTTTCAAATTTTACATATTTATTTATAAAATAGGGTTAACAAATGAAGGACATAAATCAACATTTCAAAACCCAATTAACACATTTGTTGTAAGAGAAACAATGTAATTTGTTGTATAATTTAAAATACAAAGATTTCAAATACTAGTAGTTACATAGAATCTCACGCGTCAGAAGATGAAATATTGACATCAGGTTCAGAGGGATTGTCATCATTACTATCACTGTCTGCATTCGGAAAATTTCGTCAACTTATAAAGACTTTGGCCACCGAGCATTGCCTTTAAATAGCCATGCGTGTACCATTCATAAAATTGAGGATGTAATTTTACACAATAATGGTCGGCGGCATTAAAACGCGTAAATTTTACATATATTGTGAGTAAAACTTTTTGTTTTAACGAATTTCAGAATGTTGAAATCATATTTGAATTGAAGCTTTTAATTTTTTCATAAACTGTTCATTATCTTTTTTGGCTGAATAATTCGTTTGTAAAATACTAAATCCGTGTCATTGACAGTTTTACTCTGCTCTATGTCTTAGGTAATAGGAGTAAAGTCTTGAACCACTTCAGTTTTTTCGTTAATGAAAACGTCGGAGTTATCTGTTAATGACGCAATAGTTTTTTTGTAAATTTTGATTTTTGAAAACGTTTGAAACATGCCGACTTCTTCCTAGCGGTAGAAAGTGGTGATGTAATCACGGCCTTTAAATACGTGGCGAAATATTTCTGCAGGAGACTTCAAACGCCTTGTTGAGTCCATACGGTTTCGAGGTACTGGATACCGTCGGAAAAAGGAGGTCGGACGTGACATTAGAAAGTATCCCATGACCTTTTTCACGAACAAACTCAAGAACCGTTTCCGATGTGGGCGACTGATAAGAACCCAAAAGAAATCTTTCTCCAACGTGAAAATGGATGCTCACGCACAAGTTTCAGAACACGGAAACATAACGCCAAATTGAGATGGATATGGTTGTTTTATCCACCTTATTGCTTTATCCACCATATAGCCCACACCTGGCTCCCTCGTTTTCCACTTTTTTGAGCCCCTGAAGGTTTTTTTAGGTGGTGTACACTTTCAAGATGATGCGAGCTAAATATAAGCATTGAGAGCAGGATTTCAAGCTCAGAACGAGAGCAATATTAGCTCTTAAGCAACGTTGACATAAGGCCGCTGAACGTGATGGGGTCTAAGTAGAAAAATTCTACATGAAGAAATATTTCATTAATATTGTCATCAAATTTTAATTCTCAACAGTAAATGTATATTTGTGTGCGTGTTTCTTACAAATGTGTCGTGAAATGCCTGAGCTGCTCATGCATACATCTCGACACATAAACAGAAGACGCCTTAGGCGAAGAAAGCTATAGCTATGCTACACATCTTCCTCTCTTAAACAATGTGCCACAACGTCAAGGAAAGAAAAAAAACGAGAAACCATATACTAATTGGTCGTGCAACTGAAAAAAAATTGATAAAATATGATGAAAACAATTTTAGGAAGTAGAAATCACTGTAATTTACAAAGCGTACAACGTATAGTAATCTTCTACATATTACTTTCCAGGTGTACAAACAGTCACACCAAAGAACTTAGTAGTCTAGCAACCTCCCAACGCAAGTGTAGAGAGAAAAGATATTAGAACAGTACAATTAATTATAGTTTATATGTGTAGTGATTCGACGTAGGAGATTATGTAAAGATATGAGATGGACTCCTTTCAAGTTGCGCATGATTTTCGAAAACATAGTAAGGAACTAAATCATTTGCGTCTTTATAGCGTTATTTAATTGTCTCTTATCATAGGAATCGGTTTCTACCATATATATCCACGACAACTTAAACACTTTGCCTTAGCGAACATCGTGTGTAAGGATAATTTTGTAGTCAATTTTTAAAAAAGTTAAAAATTACTTCATTTACGTCGACCTGGAAATAAATTTCATGTTTGGTTAGACTGAATGTGGAAACGTAAAGAAGAGTGTGCTCCCTGTAGTTGGCTTTAGTTGCGTGTTTGCTTTGGGAAGGAGCGCTCCGTGAGCGCAGCGTTTGGTACTTAGTTCACAAACTGTTTGCTGTACAAATAAACAGACTGTACACACACACACACACAGGGGTGTGCATACATCCTGCTGACGTTATATCGCGTAATAACATTACAGGGTAATCTAATACAGTTAGGCACAGAGCTTCCGCGTCCCAGTTAGTCGCTAATGCACTTACTGACTTTAAGCCGTTACATGACAGGTGAAGTTTAATGTAACTTGGCGAGGATCCACCAGACCATGGATATTCAACCTACTTCCGATGTTTCAACAGTTAGAGTTGCACATGAACGAGATTAAGTAAACAGGGGTGACTGCTAGGAATTTTTCAGCGTACGAAGACAACTGCCTAACTACTACGCATGGTGCATTGTGGAGGGTACCTTGTACCACTGCTAGTCATTGCTTTTTCTGTTCCACTCGCAAACAGAGCGAGGGAAAGACTCCTGTCTATACACCTCCGTACGAGCCCTAATTTTTCTTATTTTCGTGGTCCTAATTCGAAATGTGCTTTGGTGGCAGTAGTATCGATCTGCAATCAACTTGATATGCCGGTTCTCCAAATTTTCTCAATAGTGTTCCGCGAAAAGTACGTCTTCATTCCAGGGATTCCCATTTGAGTTCAGAACGAATTCATGTAATACGTTATGATCGAATCTTTCTGTAAAAAATGTAACAATAACCATCTGAATAGCTTCGATGTCTTTATTTGTTCTACCTGATGAGGGTCCCAAACATTCGAGCAGTACTCAAGAATTATTGTTCTATATGTGGGCTCCTTCGCAGATCGACCACACTTTCCTGAAATTCACCCAATTAACCGGAGTCGACTATTCGCCTTCGCTACTACCGTCTTTTCGTGCTCCTTGCATTTCACATCTTTTTGCAACTTTACGCCTAGATATTTAATCGACTGACAGTCTCACCTAGCACACTACTAATGCTATATTTTAAGATTACAGGATTGTTTTTTTCTGCTCATCTGCATTAACATACGTTTTTCTACTTTTAGATCATCACACGAACTAGAAATTTTGTCTGTGTTCTTGTATTCTCGTACACTCTCTCAACGGCGAGACCTTCCCACACACCACAGCATCATCAGTAAACAGCCACAGATTGCTCCTCACCGCCGGCCGCGGTGGACGAGCGGTTCTAACCGCTTCAGTCCGGAACCGCGCGACTGTATGGCCGCAGGTTCGAATATCTGCCTCGGTCATGGATATGTGTGATGTCCTTAGGTTAGTTATGTTTAAGTAGTTCTATGTTCTAGGGGACTGATGACCTCAGATGTTCTTAGGTTGGTTATGTTTAAGTAGTTCTATGTTCTAGGGGACTGATGACCTCAGATGTTAAGTCCCATCTGTGAATGGTTCATCCAACAATGTGTCAATCCTCATTTCAGTGCAAGTGTTCTCTTTACGGATGAGGCTTCATTCCAACGTGATCAAATTGTAAATTTTCACAATCAACATGTGTGGGCTGACGAGAATCCGCACGCAATTGTGCTATCACGTCATCAACACAGAGTTTCTGTGAACGTTTGGGCAGGCATTGTTGGTGATGTCTTGATTGGGCCCCATGTTCTTCCACCTACGCTCAATGGAGCACGTTATCATGATTTCGTACGGGATACTCTACCTTTGCTGCTAGAACATGTGCCCTTACAAGTACGACACAGCATGTTGTTCATGCACGATGGAGCTCCTGCACATTTCAGTCGAAGTGTTCGTACGCTTCTCAACAACAGATTCGGTGACCGATGGATTGGTAGAGGTGGACCAATTCCATGGCCTCCACGCTCTCCTGACCTCAACCCTCTTGACTTTCATTTATGGGGGCATTTGAAAGCTCTTGTTTACGCAACCCCGGTACCAAATGTTGACACTCTCCGTGCTCGTATTGTGGACGGCAATTCTCCAGGACTGCATCAGCGCATCAGGGATTCCATGCGACGGAGGGTGGATGCATGTATCCTCGCTAACGGAGGACATTTTGAACATTTCCTGTAACAAAGTGTTTGAAGTCATGCTGGCACGTTCTGTTGCTGTGTGTTTCCATTTCATGGTTAATGTGATTTGAAGAGAAGTAATAAAATGAGCTCTAACATGGAAAGTAAGCGTTCCCGGACACATGTCCACATAACATATTTTCTTTCTTTGTTTGTGAGGAATGTTTCCTGAAAGCTTGGCCGTACCTTTTTGTAACACCCTGTATACTTGAATACGATGGATTGGCGCCCTCCAGCGAGAATGGTGAAGTAGTTATGGAACTCATCAGACAGAGCAGCGCTGCACTGCGCCAACGTCCATTGCCGATGGTCACACGCACATTTCTGTCATTGCTGCCGATACTGTGTTGTTAACATTGGCACATGCATGGGTAGTCGACTGCAGACTGGTAAAACAGGACAGGCAGTGAACTGCGGAGGAGCTAACATGGTACTTTAATGCTGGGTAGAGTACGGGTGTGTCCAACACGCACTGCACCCATCCCTCCTAACGATGGGCCTCTGCAACAGAGAACCCATGCATGTGCCCATATTAACACCGCAACAACGGCAACTACGACTGAGATGGGCTCGTGACCAGCGGCACTGAACGTTGACGGAGTGGCAAAGTGGGGTCTGATGAATCCCGATACTTCCTTCATCATGCCTTCTGGAGGGAGCATTTCCGTCGTCTTCCAGGGGAACAGCTTCTAGACACCTATAATGCTGGATGGAGACAACCTGCCGGCGGCTCCATTATGCTCTGGGGAGCTTTCACGTGGGCGTCCTTGGGTTCAGTGAAGCTTTTGAAAGTAACCAAGTCAGTCATGGAGTATCGTACACTGGTTGCAGACCACGTACATACTTTCATGACAATCATATTGGCTGACAGCAAGATAATGCGCCATGTCACAAGGCCAGGAGTGTGATGGAATGGTTCGAGGATCATGTGGCGAACTCCAATTGATGTTCTGTCCCCCTCCCCCCCCCCCCCACCCCCTCAGTCCCTTCACCCAGCTCACCAGATCTGAACGTGGTCGAACACTACTGGGATGTGGTTAAACTTGGAATCAGAGTTCGTCGATCCCCTTCGTGGAATTTACGAGAATTGGTGAACTGTGTGTGCAAATATTATGTCAACTCCCTCCAGCGACCAACCAAGGCCTCATTGCTCTCGTTACCAGTGCCAAAAACGGACGTACCTGCTGTCAGGTAGGTGCTCATAATTTTGTGGCTGACCAGTGTATGTGCTGAGGTTGACACATCACGTACTCGTGTTACTTATCTATTTTCCCATAGAAATACTTGTGTCCTCGAATAAGATTTCAAAACAGTTACTGTGGTGTGTCTACCTCCCCGTTTCTGTTACCTCGCCTTCAATATTCTGCCAATAGGAGGTGTCACTTTATCTTCGGCAAGAGGTGGCTCCGCGGGCGGGGCAAGTGACAAGTGATGTGCGCGGAAGTGTAAAAGCTGTACACTCACAGTGTCATGGCGGTGTACTACGACAATTACGGCTCGTTATCCGCGTGAGATCGATTGCTGGAACTGACGTATTGCAGATACGTGTGTGGAGGGGCAACTCGTAGTTCCAAGCTGAATGGACTATGCTGTCTGACGTTAGGGGGACAAGGTTTGGTGCCCGTCACTGTGGTGGAAGTCTTTATTTTGAACCACGTCTGGGTATAGTGGAATTGCAGCAACCGTTACCAAAGCCAGTAGGTGTCATAGCAGTAATTACTATTTGAAACGGACGGAACACTCAACCGCTGGAGGACGGTGCCTTCACTAACTGTCTGTTCTTGGAACTAACGTTTCTTGGCGAACTTCAAGTGTTTCTGTGGATTGTAATTCACCACCATGGTTACTTAGAGCCTAATTGTGGTACAGCGACTAGACAGTTAGCTGTAGCGAGTGCCTTGCCTTATTACAGGTTTTAGTACATGAAATCTATTGCTCTATTCAAGCTTCCTTGCAAGTGGCCGAAAATTTAGTTGTTTTGGTGTGTGATTCACCTGGCCCCACTGCCAGCCGTTTTTTTTTGTGTGAACTGTTGCATTGATTCTTTAAGCCGTCTATCGCCAAATGTTGTGTGTCATTTGATGTACAAATTATCTAAAATTTTACAGTCTATGAATTTCAAACCGTCATTAAGCTCATTTCTCTTCTGTAAAGATAAGGACAATTATATGCAGCCTTCGATTGTTAATATAACGGACAGTTTCACGAATCCGTTAAAACTACACACATCTAAAAAAGTCTTGCGGCACCTCGTTTCCGAGAGTTCCGGAACCTGTCAGAAAATTGGAATAGAGATCAACATAAACATAATTTCCGCTCATGAAAATCACACAGTGCATACATATTGTACCACCATACAGTGAGACCTTCAGAGGTGGTGGTCAGGAATTCTGTACACACCAGTACCGTGAAAACCGAGTAGATCGTCCTCAGGCTTACGCGTGGTCTAGGGGTAGCGTCTTTGATTCGTAATCAAAACGTCTTCAGCACCGGGTTCGATCCACGCCACTGCCTACATTTTGATAAATAATCAGCACTGGCAGCCGAAGACTTCCGGCATAAGATGTCAGCCTCATTCTGCCAACGGCCTTGTCAAAGAGGGCGGAGGAGCGGATAGGGGTTCAGGGCACTCTCTTGTCCTAGGGGTGGGAAATTGCCCCTAAAGGCGGAAGAATCAGCAATGATCAACGACATGAGGATGCAGAAGACAATGGAAACCACTGCATTAAAGACACGTAACGTGTATCCACAGGACATGTGGCCTGTAATTGAAGAAGTGTCATGATGATCTCTCCATTGGCAAAAGATTCCGGAATAGTCCCCCATTCGGATCTCCGGTAGGGGACTCCCAAGGGGGAGGTTACCATGAGAAAAAGATTGATAATCAACGAAAGGATAACGTTCTATGAGTCGGGGCGTGGAATGTCAGAAGCTTGAACGTGGTAGGGAAACTAGAAAATCTGAAAAGGGAAATGCAAAGGCTCAATCTACATATAGTAGGGGTCAGTGAAGTGAAGTGGAAGGAAGACAAGGATTTCTGGTCGGATGAGTATCGGGTGAGATCAACAGCAGCAGAAAACGGTATAACAGGTGTAGGATTCGTTATGAATAGCAAGGTAGGGTAGAGGGTGTGTTACTGTGAACAGTTGAGTGACCGGGTTGTTCTAATCAGAATCGACAGCAGACCAACACCGACAACGATAGTTCAGGTATACATGCCGACGTCGCAAGCTGAAGATGAACAAATAGAGACAGTGTATGAGGATATTGAAAGGGCAATGCAGTATGTAAAGGGGGACGAAAATCTAATAGAAATGGGCGACTGGAATGCAGTTGTAGGGGAAGGAGTAGAAGAAAAGGTTACAGGAGAATATGGGCTTGGGACAAGGAATGAAAGAGGAGAAAGACTAATTGAGTTCTGTAACAAGTTTCAGCTAGTAATAGCGAACACCCTGTTCAAGAATCACAAGAGGAGGAGGTATACTTGGAAAAAGCCGGGAGATACGGGAAGATTTCAATTAGATTACATCATGGTCAGACAGAGATTCCGAAATCAGATACTAGATTGCAAGGCGTACCCAGGAGCAGATATAGACTCAGATCACAATACAGTAGTGATGAAGAGTAGGCTGAAGTTCAAGACATTAGACAGGAAGAATCAATACGCAAAGAAGTGGGATACGGAAGTACTAAGGAATGACGAGTTACGTTTGAAGTTCTCTAATGCTATTGATACAGCAATAAGGAATAGTGCAGTAGGCAGTACAGTTGAAGAGGAATGGACATCTCTAAAAAGGGCCGTCACAGAAGTTGGGAAGGAAAACATAGGTACAAAGAAGGTAGCTGCGAAGAAACCATGGGTAACAGAAGAAATACTTCAGTTGATTGATGAAAGGAGGAAGTACAAACATGTTCCGGGCAAATCAGGAATACAGAAATACAAGTCGCTGAGGAATGAAATAAATAGGAAGTGCAGGGAAGCTAAGACGAAATGGCTCAAATGGCTCTGAGCACTATGGGACTTAACATCTGTGGTCATCAGTCCCCTAGAACATAGAACTACTTAAACCTAGCTAACCTAAGGACATCACACACATCCATGCCCGAGGCAGGATTCGCACCAGCGACCGTAGCAGTCTCGCGGTTCCGGACTGCACGCCAAGAACCGCTAGACCACCGCGGCCGGCTAAGACGAAATGGCTGCAGCAAAAATGTGAAGACATCGAAAAAGATATGATTGTCGGAAGGGCAGACTCAGCATACAGGAAAGTCAAAACAACCTTTGGTGACATTAAAAGCAACGGTGGTAACATTAAGGGTGCAACGGAATTCCACTGTTAAATGCAGAGGAGAGAGCAGATAGGTGGAAAGAATACATTGGAAGCCTCTATGAGGGTGAAGATTTGTCTGATGTGATAGAAGAAGAAACAGGAGTCGATTTAGAAGAGATAGGGGATCCAGTATTAGAATCGGAATTTAAAAGAGTTTTGGAGGACTTACGGTCAAATAAGGCAGAAGGGATAGATAACATTCCATCAGAATTTCTAAAATCATTGGGGGAAGTGGTAACAAAACGACTATTCACGTTGGTGTGTAGAATATATGAGTCTGGCGATATACCATCTGACTTTCGGAAAAGCATCATCCACACAATTCCGAAGACGGCAAGAGCTGACAAGTGCGAGAATTATCGCACAATCAGCTTAACAGCTCATGCATCGAAGCTGCTTACAAGAATAATATACAGAGGAATGGAAAAGAAAATTGAGGATGCGCTAGGTGACGATCAGTTTCGCTTTAGGAAAAGTAAAGGGACGAGGGAGGCAATTCTGACGTTACGGCTAATAATGGAAGCAAGGCTAAAGAAAAATCAAGACACTTTCATAGGATTTGTCGACCTGGAAAAAGCGTTCGACAATATAAAATGGTGCAAGCTGTTCGAGATTCTGAAAAAAGTAGGAGTAAGCTATAGGGAGAGACGAGTCATATACAACATGTACAACAACCAAGAGGGAATAATAAGAGTGGACGATCAAGAACGAAGTGCTCGTATTAAGAAGGGTGTAAGACAAGGCTGCACCCTTTCGCCCCTACTCTTCAATCTGTACATCGAGGAAGCAATGATGGAAATAAAAGAAAGGTTCAGGAGTGGAATTAAAATACAAGGTGAAAGGGCATCAATGATACGATTCGCTGATGACATTGCTATCCTGAGTGAAAGTGAAGAAGAATTAAATGATCTGCTGAACGGAATGAACAGTCTAATGAGTACACAGTATGGTTTGAGAGTAAATCGGAGAAAGACGAAGGTAATGAGAAGTAGTAGAAATGAGAACAGCGAGAAACTTAACATCAGGATTGATGGTCACGAAGTCAATGAAGTTAAGGAATTCTGCTACCTAGGCAGTAAAATAACCAATGACGGGCGGAGCAAGGAAGACATCAAAAGCAGACTCGCTACGGCAAAAAAGGCATTTCTGGCCAAGAGAAGTCTACTAATATTAAATACCGGCCTTAATTTGAGGAAGAAATTTCTGAGGATGTACGTCTGGAGTACAGCATTGTATGGTAGTGAAACATGGACTGTGGGAAAACCGGAACAGAAGAGAATCGAAGCATTTGAGATGTGGTGCTATAGACGAATGTTGAAAATTAGGTGGACTGATAAGGTAAGGAATGAGGAGGTTCTACGCATTATCGGAGAGGAATGGAATATGTGGAAAACACTGATAAGGAGAAGGGACAGGATGATAGGACATCTGCTAAGACATGAGGGAATGACTTCCATGGTACTAGAGGGAGCTGTAGAGGGCAAAAACTGTAGAGGAAGACAGAGATTGGAATACGTCAAGCAAATAATTGAGGACGTAGTTTGCAAGTGCTACTCTAAGATGAAGAGGTTAGCACAGGAAAGGAATTCGTGGCGGGCCGCATCACACCAGTCAGTAGACTGATGACCAAAAAACAAAGATCGTCCTCTTGCATTGATGTATGCCTGTATTCGTCGTGGCATACTATCCACAAGCTCATCAAATTGTACCATTCCTCAACGGCGATCCGGCGTGGTTGGTGGGTCATGTCTTCCATAAATAGCCCTATTGTATCTATCCCAGACATGTTCGATAGCGTTCATGTCTGGAGAACATGCTGGCCTATCTAGTCGAGCGATGTCATTATCCTGAAGGAAGTTATTCAGAATATGTACACGTCCATGGAGACGAATGCCTCGCCAATACGCTGCCAGTATGATTGCACTATCGGTCGGAGGATGGCATTCACGTATCGTACAGCCGATACGGCGCTTTCAATGGCCACCAACGTCGTACGTCGGCCCCACAGAATGCCACCACAAAACATCAGCGAACCTCCACCTTGCTAGACTCGCTGTCTAAGGCGTTCAGCCTGACCGGGTTGCCCAAAAACACGTCTCCGGCGATTGTCTGGTTGAAGGCATACGCGACACTCAACGGTGAATATAACTTGATTCTAATCCTCAGCGGTCCATTTGACATGTTGTGGGCCCATTTGTACCGCGCTCCACAGTTTCGTTGCAAATATGGACCTCGCTATGGACGCCAGGTGTGAAGTTGTGCATCATTCAGCCTATTGCGCGCAGTTTCAGTCGTACCACGACGTCTTGTGGCTGCACGAAGGGCATTATTCAACACGGTGGCGTTGTTGTACTGCGTCCGGTGTGTCGAAGTGATGATTCTCGTGCTCGTCTGCAACGGTGAAAGAATTCCAGCCACAAATAAACTCTTTCCAATACTAGGATTGTAGAAGGTGGTCCTCTGACTAATATACTCTAATACTGTCTTCTCCTCTCTGTGTTCTACAGACGAGAAACGACAACTCTCAGCCACAAGGACAGAGTTCAGATAACGCCTCAACGTAATTATAGGCAAAGGAAGCGCTCTCAATCACTGAACGCTGAATACTCAGTGACGAATTCCAACCCGGAGGTGAAGTCCAGAATCGTATAGATTCACAACAGTACAGTGTCTAACTGTTCTAACTATAAACTCTCCTGAGAGCAAAGACAGCAAGTCCGTCTGTACCAACAAATCTGATATCGAGCGACTGTCACACACGGGCGCTCACAACGGAAGACCACGTCTCTCCACTGCTGGCCTCCCAGCAAGGCTCAGCTCCCCACCATCGTAATTCCAAAACGAATCATCTTCCCGAAATGACAGGATATTTTCCCTCTACAGATTCTTCCGAACACCAACCAACCATATATTAGTAATTGTCGTCAGCGAGGAAAGCTTGGGAGGAAAAACCTATACTTGTGTAATGGTACGCTTCTAAGTAAAATTCCATCGAAATAACCAAGCCTGCGTAGTTTCTGAGGTGCCGCTTCTTCGTTTCACTCACCTGCGTCCAAGATTTCTGTCGTTTCTGAAGTATAATCCTTCCGATTCAGCTAAAACACTGGCCGGTCGCCACTCTATTGTGCTCCAACGCGTAGGTGCTACGACGTCCGTCTTCCTACTTCCTGTATTTACGCAGGACCAACACACCTCTGTTGGCCTCCCACCCAGGGCTTCAGTTCCATCTGCCGCTTCATTTCCACTGTTATTCCAACCTCTACTAGTATGATAACAAAGACACTCCGTCACTTTTCATGCAATAAGCGTAAACAATTATTTACAAGGTGTACGTGACAATGTCAGTCTCCTTTAAATATTCATATATACGACGTACTACGTACTTACGTTGATACGTTATCTGAACTCTGTCCTTGTGGCTGAGAATTCGCATTTCTCGTCTGTAGAACACAGAGAGAAGAAGACAGTATCAGAGTTTATTAGTCAGAGGACCGCCTTCTACCGTCCTAGTGTTTGAAAGAGTGTATTTGTGGCTGGAGTTCTTCCATCACTGCAGACGAGTACGCGAACCATCACTGTGTGATCACGTTAGTTTATTTCCACTGAGGTTCCACACCACCATAGATCATCTTTGAAAGTAGTGTTTTGTAGTGTTTGGTATGTAGATGATATCAGTCATTTCGCGTTATTGATATTAGACAACGCAGTCATAATAAACGGCAGAGTTGGGCAACTGATTAGTAATTTTACTTTGTAAGACTTTGTAATACAAAGTTTTTTTTAATCTACAATAAATATATAAGCAGGAACAATGTTTATCATTTATTAAGATTAGATGCCTTCATCATTCATTTATGTTTAGATTGTAATTTATATAATTAAGAGATCCTAAGATCTGCTTCAGGGGATAGCAGACAGTGCCAAATCTTCATTTTAGCATTTATTATTCTCCATTGTGCACATTCATTTTACACCCGCCTGGAGTAGCATCTTGGATATGGCGAACCTGCCAGGATCCTACTTAAAGTCTTCTGATAGTAGTCATAAAGTGGTTTGAAACCTCAGAAAATTTCAAAATTTTTTTCCCATTTAATGTTTAGATGTTATTGATAGTGTCACCAGCTTGCATGTATAGTTTGCAGTGGTAAAGTCACCCGATAACATTAAAAATATTATTTGTGTATTTATTGTATCTATTTTCAGAGTCGTTGCGCTTCAGCCCACTGGCTGCAATTTATTGATTTATATTATGAAAAGCGTCAGTGTATTTTGCTTGTATTGTAACGACACTGCTCGTTCACGATGTAGCCGTTAGTTTAGTACTACCTATCAAATAATTCCTAATGTCATTGTAGATCGCGGCAAAGTTTGTGGATGAGTGCTTGTAATGTGCGAAAGTATAGCCTCCTTATAATTGGTAAGTTTAAAAGTGGAAAGTACTGTGCATACACTGCATGGTAATTTTGGTTTATCTTAGAGGTTAATAAGTGAGTGTTCTTGACGTCAGTTGCTATATCTATTGCTTGTTTAAATTAAGAAAATCTGTTATATCTTTCTGTTTTTGTACGTTGTTTATCGTTTTTCGGCCAATGCCCTTGCCGCAGTGGTAACTCCGGTTCCCGCCAGATCACCAAAGTTAAGCGCTGTCCGGTTGGGCTAACACTTGGATGGGTGAGCATCCGGTCTGCCGAGCGCTGTTGGCAAGCGGGGTGCACTCAGCACTTGCGGGCAAACCGAGGAGCTACTTGATTGAGAAGTAGCGGCACCGGTCTCGAAAACTGACTTGCGGCCGGGAGAGTGGTGTGCTGACCACATGCCCCTCCATCTCTGTATCCGGTGACGCCTGTGGGCTGAGGATGACACGGTGGCCGGTCGGTACCACTGGCTCCGCCAGGGACTGTGGATGGAGTTTACGTTTTATCCTGTTTCGTGATTAATTGTTAATGTGTTCAGTGAGTAAGAATTACTTTATTTGATAGAGGTTTCGTGCCGTTGATGGCGGTCACTGCTGCTGCAAATTGAGGCCTCTTTACTGAACTCTCTCTCATTTATCTTCTTTTGCTAAACTTGAGTTTGGATCATTTCTACCTTCGGGTCACGGGCCATAAGTGTTAGTTTCTTCTTCTACTGCTTCATAATGTGCCTGTAGACAGTGATGTATGTGAAAGGTTCATTTTGTTGCGACAGTACTAGTCTATGTGTTCCTTGGGTGAAAGTTAACCGTTTGTGACAACCGCCTGGGGCACTTTTCGTATGAAAATGTTCTTGTTAAAAGCCGACTAATACGGTAGACCTGTTTAACATTTTTTTGTGTAAGTGTATCCACCGCTAACCGTATCTCAGTTTTAAGAAAAAGTGTCACAGTTTACTTAAAGGACTCATTACGTCATTTGCTACCTTTTGCCTATTTTCAGAACTTTGCTTGGTAGATTACATGAGTTATTCCACCATTAACTGTTTTCTGTGTTCTTTAAAATTTTATGTTGTGGATTACATAACAAAAAATATAATTTCATTCACTTCAAAATTTTATGTGATCAGTGAATGGGCCCCAGCTGTCGTGGTAATCACTTACCTAAACTTATACAAGCAGTTGTGTATGTCTTCCAACGTCTATGCTGTTACACTTAAGTTGATTAAATATTTGTTATTCATGCGTGGCATAAAGTCGGGTTTTTGGGTTACTTGTAAAAAAAAAATTGTTAAAGTAAATCACGATTTTACTGGCAGAGCGCCTTACCACACCCTCGACTCTCTCCCTACCAATTCAGCAGATGTGTATAGTTGGTTATCTGAGGAACATCTTGAAAATTTTTGTCTGGTTTCGGGCAACTTTAGCGTAACTGGCCTTTCGATCAAGCCCAGTATGGTGAATTTAATGGAACCAGGGATATCATTAGATGTTTTCCCCAGCCTAATTATTGCTGAGGGATCACGAGATTTGTCGGAATAATTCATTTCTTTCGGAAGGTGTTTTTTTTTTCGCAGATTCGTACAGTTAGCTCCTCCACTGAATACCCTTCGTCACAAACGCGTCCCCTTTCAATGGAGAGACAGTCTGCAAGAAACATTTGATGCCCTAAAATTAAAATTAGCCCTTAGTACAGCACCAGTGTTAGCAACCCCCACCTTTGTGAAAGATTTTATACACCGGACGGACACATCAAATTCGGTGATGGAAGCGGTGTTATTGCAGGAGTGTGTTGACGAGCGTTGTCTTGCGGTATATGCATACAGGAACCCGTCAAGACTAGAAGATAATTAATCTGTTTACAAATTAGAGGCTATGACAGTGCTTTCAAACTCTGGAAACATTTCGATTCTATTCGGAACATTGATCTTTCTTACTTGAGACCAATAATCAGGCCTTTAGCTAGACCATGTAAGACTGAGCGTGTAGTGGGGTGGGCCATACGGATTTCAGTATTTTGTTTCATGGTTAGTCAAATTCGGGATACCAATAATCACTAGCTGGTGCCCTCAGTAGAATGTTTAATGCGAGTACAGAGAATGGAGAAACAGTGTAGGTGTATGTTGAGAGTAATTTGGTCATTCGTAGTGGGATTTCTGAATTATTTCAAGATCTGAAAAAATGGTTCAAATGGCTCTGAGCACTATGGGACTTAACATCTATGGTCATCAGTCCCCTAGAACTTAGAACTACTTAAACTTAACTAACCTAAGGACAGCACACAACACCCAGCCATCACGAGGCAGAGAAAATCCCTGACCCCGCCGGGAATCGAACTCGGGAACCCGGGCGTGGGAAGCGAGAACGCTACCGCACGACCACGAGATGCGGGCTTCAAGATCTGACCCTACTCAGAGTAGAGAAATGTTAGTTTACAGTTTTAGTAAGTAACTGTTTTATTATCACACTAGAGGCAATGATAACTTCAAGTTATGTCTTCCAGCAAACCTAGTGCCTGCCATTTTTTCGCTATTTTCATCACTACTTTTGTAGAGGGCATTTCGGTGTTTCCAAAAGCAGGTGGGGGAGAATCTAGTCCCAATGCATTAGAATTCAGAACTCTCCTTGTCCATCTACTTACACTGAAAACTGCAAGCAACATTCACTACTGGATATGACTGCATTTCTGGTTATTTCTGTATTCCTTTCCTCTTGGTACAGTGAGGGAGTCTTGTTATTTCGGCAGGCTTGAGGCTTTTAGCTGGCTCATAAAAGGTTTCACTTAGGGGAATAGAATAAAGGTAAGTTGTTTTCTGCTGAACGCCATCATCCGCACAGGTAGAGAGCAGAGGACAGTCTGCCATCCCAGACCAATAGAAGAGTGAGGGAGGCCCGGCACTGTGTCAAAAAAACTGCATTGTGCGAAAAGCACAAGCAATCTTTTTTGCCTAGGATGATAATCTTCAAGACAGGAAATAACATGAGACTACGAAACACGAGAGCATCCATTAGGCCCAGGCAGTCTGCCATTATCTTTGTTCAAGCTCTAGGAAGTGTTCTCTGGTTGGCTCATTGTAATTATTTGTGTAGCAGGGGCAAGAATGTGAAAACATGCACTTCTTTTGGGTGGCCATGACTGAAAACCTGTGATGTAGTGGAAGAGATTTTCTACCTGCTTCCCCACGCTACGAGAGAATTAGACCTTGGAGCAAAATGTTGTCATTATCGTCCAGCAGATGCGTACACTACGTGTGCGCACAGCATTACTCGGAAAATAAAATCTGAATCATCGGCTGCCTTCAGAGTCCTAACTGGAAATATTTAGGAGGAGATTTCCATCTCCAGAATTTGCCTTACATTCAAGGAAAGCCTCGCGAAAAGTTTGGCCACAAAAAATATCCAATCAGAGTGTATGTAAGAATTTATTGTTTTACGTGCATGCCCCGATACGTTGATGATGTGCTAAAAATGTACAGTTTATCTATGCTGCTGTACGAACAACGTATTTTTGTTCCCTTCTGTATAAGGACTGCTGTGACAGTGAAAAGAAAAAACTCTCCCAAAACCTCGCGCGTTTAAAACACTGCCGGTAATCTGAGAACGTTCCATATATTCAACAAAAAGACTTCTTGCGGTACGCGTCTTCTGTGGATGAAGCGAAAGGAGACTGGCTGTGTGTTGGGTCGTATCGTCCCCAACGATTCGTCTCAGGTTGCTTCGGCAATGAATGGGCGTAGCGCGCTGTGGCTTCGCCGCCGCCACCCCTTGTGCCCTCAAAGTGTACCCCGCTGCCGCCTCAGCATTTAAGCGCCCAGGGCGGGCGTATTAAGGCAGCGTGAGGTGTCCATCAGACGGGCGATGAGCCTCCGGTGCGTCCTTGGGCGTGAAGGACAAAGGCCGGTGGCGGCAGCTGCCGTGGCGCGCGTGGCACCTGGCGGGCACCTGGCGGGCAGCTGCCAGCTGCCGCTGCGGGCCTATCCCAACCGACGCCGGGGTGACTTTTTTTCTGGGTGCCGCCTCTGCCCCTGGGGCGGGGGCGGAGGCGGCGGCCGCGTTCGCCTCGGCACGCGGGCAGATGCGGCAGCGCTCCTTTACCTGCTCCCTGGGGCCGGCGGCGCCTGGCTTGCCCTCTCTCAACATCTGCCGACGTTCTGTGGCGTGGCCTGTACGACCCGCAGGCACTGGCGCCACACCGCCGCTCGATAACTGGCGCCAGGATAAAAGGCTACACGCAGTTGACATCAACGGAATGGAACTGAAAGTGTCGTCAGCACTGGTCTGCGGTACACGAGAGACATTTTTACTCTCATACAGCTTGGTACAAACAGGTACGAACCGCAGGGTTGTTGACATCAGGTGCGTATTTTTTGCTAATAGTTACTGTCTGATAGTATACAGGGTGAAAAGTATTTAAACCTACAAACTCTGGGAGGTTGTAGGGGACATCAAAACAAATAATTTTCCCTAATGTCATTTTTTCCTATGAGGATTATTTAAACCGGTGGCGACCGTATTATCGTCTTCAGTTGTTAGACGGTGTACTACGCTCTTCAGTTGTAGGCAACTGCTGTCCACCAGTGTAGTAGTGCATTGTCTCTGTTTACTAATGGAGCGATACATCTGGGGTGAGTACACTGATATGGTTGGTGCGTACTACGTAGCGCACCACAACGGCCGAGCTGCACAGCGTGTTTATCAACAACAATATCCTAATCACCGTATCCCGTATCATACGACCTTTGCTGCTGTGTACCAACGTCTGCGTGAGACCGGGTCATTTAGCAGAATACCTGGACAGGGACGCCGTCGCATGGTAAGAACGCTGCTATTTGAGGAAGCTGTCTCGCAGCATGTGGAGCGGGATCCTTCAATCAGCACTCGTGCAATTGCACGTAACATGGGGACGAATCAGACGAATGTTAGAACAGTCCTTCGAGAGCAATTGTTACGTACATTTCACTTACAGCGTGTCCACAAACTAGAACCAGTTGATTATCCGCCCAGAGCACAGTAAGAACGCTGCTATTTGAGGAAGCTGTCTCGCAGCATGTGGAGCGGGATCCTTCAATCAGCACTCGTGCAATTGCACGTAACATGGGGACGAATCAGACGAATGTTTGAACAGTCCTTCGAGAGCAATTGTTAAGCACATTTCACTTACAGCGTGTCCACAACCTAGAACCAGTTCATTATCCACCCAGAGCACAGTTTTCGCAGTGGTACCTGGAACAGTGTGAAATGCATCCTACATTTCCATCCTCTGTGTTGTTTACCGATGAAGCAACATTCCGGCGTGATGGAGTCTTCAACATGCACAATTCGCAAGTTTGGAGTGAGGATACCGTGCGGTTAAAGGCGCTGCAGTCTGGAACCGCAAGACCTCTACGGTCGCAGGTTCGAATCCTGCCTCGGGCATGGATGTTTGTGATGTCCTTAGGTTAGTTAGGTTTAACTAGTTCTAAGTTCTAGGGGACTAATGACCTCAGCAGTTGAGTCCCATAGTGCTCAGAGCCATTTGAACCATTTTGAGTGAGGATAACACACATGCCACAGTTACTAGCGCTCATCAAGTGCGGTTCTTCGTTAATGTGTGTGTCGGTGTTGTTGGGGACTGTTTAATTGGGCCGTATCTGCTACCTAGGCCATTAAATGGCAGGCATTATTACAATTTTCTCGCCAGATCGTTGCCAGAATTGCTGGAAGACGTCCCGCTCCCTACAAGACAACGCATGTGGTTCCAACATGACGGGGCACCGGCACATTTCAGTCGTCGTGAGCGTCGATTCCTGGACCGACGGTTCCCAGAAAAGTGGATTGGCAGAGGCGGTCCTGTACCATGGCCTGCTCGATCCCCAGATATGTCCCCTCTGGACTTTTTTGTGTGAGGAGAGATGCGCAACGTTGTTTATGTAACTCCTGTTGCATCAGAAGAGAATCTGGTTGCCCGGACAGTAGCAGCAGCAGGAACAATTCAGGATACTTCTGGGGTTTTTGCCCGTGTCGGACAGAACATGATCCGACGGTGTAGCCTTTGTTTACGTGTCAGTGGCGGCATTTTTGAAAATCTACTGTATCTGTAATATGGTTGTGTTAATGTGTTGCGTCTCGGTCATAAAAAATGGAAAAGTGTTTGTTGGTTTAATTAATTTGCCGCCAGAAATCTTCCTCTATCGGTTTAAATACTCCTCATAGGAGAAAATGACACTAGGGAAAAATATTTGTTTTGATGTCCCCTACAACCTCCCAGAGTTTGTCGGTGTAAATACTTTTCACCCTGTATAGCATACTGAACGGAGAATTCAGTACCAGTCATGAGGGACTGAAGTGCAGATTTATTGGCTCGAATAGAAAAAAAGTTTACAGGAGATGGTGGTAGAAACGAGAGAGGAGAAAGACTGAGTTCTGCTGTAAATATAAATCAGCAATAACGAATACTCTGTTCAAGAATCACAAGAGGAGGAGGTACGCTTGGCAGGGAGGGACGAGAATATTTCAGTTAGATTATATCACGGTCAGACGGAGATTTAGAAAACTGAAACTGGATTGTAAGGCATGTGCATGAGCATATATAGACTCACATCACAATTTACTAATGATGAAGTGTAGGCTGAAGCTTAGGAAACTAGACAGGAAGAATCAGAAGTGGACTATGAACGTACTAAGGGCGTCTGAAGTTCTCTAAGGCTTTGCACTGCGATAACCTTAGCTCAGTAGGCAGTATAGTTTGAAGAGGAGACATCTCTAAAGAGTGCAGTTAAACAATTTGGAAAGAAAATCGTACATAGAAGGAAGGAAACTGCGAAAACACCGTGGTTAACACGTCAAATACTTTAGCTGATAGAGGAAAGAAGGAAGGAAAAATATTCAGGGAAATTCAAGAATATAGAAATGTAAGTCACTTAGAAAGTAATAAACAGAAAGTGCTGGGAAGCTAAGGTAAAATGGCTCCATGAAAACTATGAACGAAGCGAAAAAGAAATGATTGGCGGAAGGATGGATTCTCAATATGGAAAACTCAAAACAACCTTTGGTGAAATTAAAAGCAAGGGCGGTAACATTGAGAGTTCAGTGGGAATTCCACTATTAAATGCACAGGACAGAGCGGATAGGTGGAAAGAGCAGACTGAATGCCTCTACAAGGAGGGAGACGTGTCTGATGACGTTATAAAGGAACAAATAGGAGTCGATTTAGAAGAGATAGGGGATTCAGTATTAGAATCAGAATTTAAAAGAGCTTTGGAAGACTTAAGATCAAATAAGACAGAAGGGACTGATAACATTCCATTGAAATTTCTAAAATTATTGGGGGAGGTGGCAACAAAATGACTATTCACGTTGGTGTGTAGGTTGTATGAGAACGTTGGTATACCAACAGAATTTCGAAAAATATCGTCCACACAATTCCGAAGATAGCAAGAGCCGACAAGTGCGAGAATAATCACACAAGCTGCTGACACGTATACAGAAGAATGGAAAAGAAAATTGAGGATCTGATAGATGACGATGAGTGACGTCAGGAAAGGTAAAGGTACCGGAGAGGCAGTTCTGACACTGAGGTTGATTATGGAAGCCAGACTGAAGAAAAATCAAAACACATTCGTAGGATCTGTTGGCGTTGGAAAAGCGTTCGTCAATGTAAAATGGTGCAAGATGTTCGAAATTGTGAGAAAAAGAGGGGTAAGCTACAGAGAAAGTCGAGTACTACACAATATGTACAATTACAACTGGAAGACCCAGAACGACGAGCTTAGGCTAAAAAGGTTGTTAGACAGGGATGTAGTCTTTTCCCCTACTGTTCAATCCGTACACTTAATGAGCAGTCAAGAAATGAAAGAAGTGTTCAGGAGTGGGATTAAAATTCATGGTGTAAGGATATCGACGATAAGATTCGTTGATGATTTTGCCATCCCCACTGAAAGTGAAGAAGAACTGCAGCAAGTGTTGAATGGAATGAACAGTGTTATGAGTACAGAGTGTAGATTGAGAGTAACTAGAAGAAAGACGAAAGTAATTAGAAGAAGCAGAAATACGAACAGCGAGGATCTTAACATTGCAATTGGTGATCACGAAGTAGATGTAGTTAAGGATTTCTGCTATCTAGGTAGCAAAGTAGCCTGTAACCGACGGAGCAGTGAGGACATAAAAAGGAGCCTAGGACTAGCGAAATGGCATTTCTGGCCAACAGCAAACAAAAGTCGTAACCTGAGGAAGAAATTTCCGAGAGTGCTCTTTTGGAGCACAACATTGTATGGTAGGGAGATGTGGACTGTAGAAAAACCAGAACAGAAGAGAATCTAAGCCTTTGAGATACGATGCTACAGAAAAATGTTGAAAATTTCGTAGACGTGTAAGGTACGGAATGAGGAGGTTCACCTCAGACTAGGCAAGGAAAGGAACATGCAAATGGAAAACACTGAAAGGAAGACGGGATGGGATAATAAGACATTTATTAAAACATCAGGTATTAATTTCTATGGTGCTAGAGCGAGCCGTAGAGGGTAAAAACTGTAGAAAATTGGAATACATGTAATTGAGGACGTAGTTTGCAAGTGCTACTCCGAGGCGATTACTTTCTGTAAGTGCTGGAGCGTCTAGCGAGAGCAGGTGCCGGAAGCGTTTGCACATAGTAGGTTGAGCGTGTCTGTGATAGTTGAGAAGGTTCACTCTCCGTGAGATTTTTCTGTTGTAGTTCTGAACGTGATGGAAGAGGTTGAGATGGAAGAGCGTCGGTCTGCAGCTGCACTTTTAATACTTTTAGTGGCAAACAAAAAACTTAAACGACGTGTTCGTCTTGGATATAAGAGAAGATCAGACGGCGGGACGACTTTGGAGCGTGCAAGAGTACCACTGCAGAGCTTTTGATGTAAAATCCACGAAAGTATCGAAACTTTACCAGAATGAGCAATTGAGATACAAGAAATACCCTATATAACTGGACCCAAAATTGCCAAACAAGTTACTATTGTGCGTAAATCCATTATCGTTAAAGACAGACTGCTTGTAACACTAATATTTATAGTATCAGTTACGCACATGCGGTAAAGTAACAAATACGATGAAATAACATTACACCACCTTTAGCCTGATACCGACACACGTTCAAAAGCCAAATACGGCGCATATCTGATATATGAAGCGTTTGAGGATATACATTTATTTGAACGGTTTTACTTGTATTGACGAGAAACCGCTCGTAAATTCCTGAAGATCTGCTCTACAACACCCAATATAATAATATAATCAATAAATATCACGTCATGTAAAATTATGGATGCAGCTGCACTACTTGAAGTTAAATGGCAGTTTTCTGAATTCCTAAACTATTACTTTCAAACATACCTCCAATTGTTCCTGTGTTAATTAATCAGTGGTATAAAACTACTTTGCCTGATGCCTTGTACTGTAGATATCCTCTTAAATTTCTTCTGTGGAGCTATTAGAAAATATAGTCATTTCAGGAAACAAACTTCGCTTCTTATCCCAGTACTCATTTCCTGTAGTCAAGTAACTGTACATCCCAAAAAGCTGGTCTTTCCTCGTACAAACAATTGGTGATGATGAAGATTTATGGTGGAGGGCGCTAAACAGCAAGGTCATCAGCGCCCTTACAAACAACTGAAATGCACAACTGCGTCCTGAGTCCACTTCTTAACGGCTTTCTTCATTACTTTTTTTGTCGACACATCGCTTACAAACGCAGTGCGTATCCGTCGCGTCAGTAGTCTGAAGTGCCCCGCCAATACCGGTACACGTATATAAAGCAACTGCCTGCAGTTTTGATGGGGTGAAGTGGCTAGAGCGCTCGTCCGTCGTTCACGTTTTCATATTAACTTGGGATCGCAGTCTCTTCAGTGACAATTTTTTTTTTCATTTGTTAATTCTCTATAATATGTCTATGATGTTTTTATATGTTATTTCCTGCGTAGCATTATTTACACTTACTGGTCGTGCTGTTTGTTTAGGGGAGTGAAACATGGATTTCTTCGCTCAGAGATATGCCACGGCCACATATTATGACTAATAACACGCAGTTTCGTGAGTATTTTTATTTAATGTGGGCATGAGTACGGCAAAATATGTTATCAAGAAGTGATAGTCAGCAAATTGAGAAATACGACACAAGCCTGGGACGCAAAACGGCCATTCAGCACTCTCCGAATACTCTCACCTCTACCGACAATGCTGGTATAGTTTTTCTTGGCTGAGAGCTATTGTTACCAGCTCTCAAGAGATGGAGTTTGCCGGCTATGCGAGAGGTTTAAACTTTCAGAGTGCGACTATTTAAGATCTTGCCCCGCTTTCGGACACTGTTAGCAAGCTGACTCTCTAAGCTCTCTAGGAGTGAAAAACTATCACGTGTATATATAGCTGAAGACCGATTCACATTAGACGTCAGCAGAACGTCAGGCGGGATCACCTTCAAATGCTGCAGTATTGGCACAAGACAAAAAATCAACATTTCACACTAAACGGAACGTCAACATGGTGTAAATACCAAACATTATAAACAAGTCGGAGTATACACTCCTGGAAATTGAAATAAGAACACCGCGAATTCATTGTCCCAGGAAGGGGAAACATTATTGACACATTCCTGGGGTCAGATACATCACGTGATCACACTGACAGAACCACAGGCACATAGACACAGGCAACAGAGCATGCACAATGTCGGCACTAGTACAGTGTATATCCACCTTTCGCAGCAATGCAGGCTGCTATTCTCCCATGGAGACGATCGTAGAGATGCTGGATGTAGTCCTGTGGAACGGCTTGCCATGCCATTTCCACCTGGCGCCTCAGTTGGACCAGCGTTCGTGCTGGACGTGCAGACCGCGTGATACGACACTTCATCCAGTCCCAAACATTCTCAATGGGGGACAGATCCGGAGATCTTGCTGGCCAGGGTAGTTGACTTACACCTTCTAGAGCACGTTGGGTGGCACGGGATACATGCGGACGTGCATTGTCCTGTTGGAACAGCAAGTTCCCTTGCCGGTCTAGGAATGGTAGAACGATGGGTTCGATGACGGTTTGGATGTACCGTGCACTATTCAGTGTCCCCTCGACGATCACCAGTGGTGTACGGCCAGTGTAGGAGATCGCTCCCCACACCATGATGCCGGGTGTTGGCCCTGTGTGCCTCGGTCGTATGCAGTCCTGATTGTGGCGCTCACCTGCACGGCGCCAAACACGCATACGACCATCATTGGCACCAAGGCAGAAGCGACTCTCATCGCTGAAGACGACACGTCTCCATTCGTCCCTCCATTCACGCCTGTCGCGACACCACTGGAGGCGGGCTGCACGATGTTGGGGCGTGAGCGGAAGACGGCCTAACGGTGTGCGGGACCGTAGCCCAGCTTCATGGAGACGGTTGCGAATGGTCCTCGCCGATACCCCAGGAGCAACAGTGTCCCTAATTTGCTGGGAAGTGGCGGTGCGGTCCCCTACGGCACTGTGTAGGATCCTACGGTCTTGGCGTGCATCCGTGCGTCGCTGCGGTCTGGTCCCACGTGCACCTTCCGCCGACCACTGGCGACAACATCGATGTACTGTGGAGACCTCACGCCCCACGTGTTGAGCAATTCGGCGGTACGTCCACCCGGCCTCCCGCATGCCCACTATACGCCCTCGCTCAAAGTCCGTCAACTGCACATACGGTTCACGTCCACGCTGTCGCGGCATGCTACCAGTGTTAAAGACTGCGATGGAGCTCCGTATGCCACGGCAAACTGGCTGACACTGACGGCGGCGGTGCACAAATGCTGCGCAGCTAGCGCCATTCGACGGCCAACACCGCGGTTCCTGGTGTGTCCGCTGTGCCGTGCGTGTGATCATTGCTTGTACAGCCCTCTCGCAGTGTCCGAAGCAAGTATGGTGGGTCTGACACACCGGTGCCAATGTGTTCTTTTTTCCATTTCCAGGAGTGTAGTATCCGAATTAAGGAAATAAAACCGATAAACTTTATTAATGGTCATGGTAAACTTGCTGGCGAAAATATATGCGTGCAAACACAGCCGGCCAGGGTGGCCGAGGGGTTCTAGGCGCTACAGTCTGGAACCGCGGGACCGCTACGGTCGCGGGTTCGAATCCTGCCTCGGGCATGGATGTGTGTAATGTCCTTAGGTTAGTTAGGTTTAAGTAGTTCTAAGTTCTAGGGGACTGATGACCTCAGAAGTTAAGTCCCATAGTGCTCAGAGCCATTTGAACCTATTTTTTTTTTTTTTTTTTTTTTTTTTTTTTTTTTTTTTTTGCAAACAGATCTAATATTATTTGTCAATAAATTCCCACTTTTTGTACAATCGAACTCGCATGTGTAAAATAATTTCAGACGTCTAAATACATTACTAATGCATGATCACTTCATAATCACCTGCCAACGGGATGCTAATAATTCCAGACATCTGAATACATTACTAATGTGTGATCACTTCAACCATCACCTGTCGGCAGGTGATGGTCGAAGTGATCCATATAGCAAAAACCTACTAATACCAGTGTACCGCTGTTTTGATCACAACCGAGAAAAATTCTTCCTACACGTCGGTCAGGGGCCTGAGGATGGCGTAGTTGCCAAATAAAATAAGGTTGGAAACTTGACACCTGAGAGGTGTTTAATTTGACATCCTGTTCGTAAGAGTGTTCAGAGACAAGTCCAAGCAGACCAGCCTCCTCTGGTTAGGACTGATGGGATGCTGTCACCCCCAACTGCCAGGGTGGCTTTAGTGCAGCTCCAGACTACCATTTGTAGGACATCGAAAATTAACCGAAAATTCCAACCATTTTTCTCATCTGTAGGACAATGCCTTGAACAATGTTTGTGTTCTCCTGATTCCAGTAGCAAATATAAGCTAAACCCCTCAGTGCCTCCATGTACAATCAGAATAAAAAAGTGCTACAATTGTTTCAAAATTCCATGCTGCCTTGTCACCCACAAATTGTTTAAATAAGCCGTATTCCATACACTGGTATCACTTTCCCGACAAATTCTTTAACTAAATAAATAAACTATATTCCAATCACTGCCTTGTATCCCATGAACTGTTTATTTATCAATATTCCACACATTGCCTTGTCTACCAGAAATTTTTTAAACTATATTCTATACATTGCCATCGATTCCCCACCAAACAGCCAACCAAATTTTTCACGACAGTTTCCATGGGGGAGTGGAGTGAGAGTGCTAGGGGATTTCTAGATGGGGTGGGTTTAGTTAATTCATCGATTTAATTAATTAGATAATTAGTTTGATACCAAAAGTGTGCTTGTATTGGGCAAGGGATTTCTCAAAGGGCCGGTGGGAGGAGGGGAGGGAGACGGGGAGAGGATGGGGACGGGTGGGAGGTTCTGGAAGTGAAGGATGGATAATCCACTCAGCAGAACAATAGGTTAAGGACCTGTCAGTCAAAAGAGAACAATAGTTTGGCCTCTGAATGTATGCTTGCTCCTGTTGTAGCCAAGCTGTACTAACAAAATGCCCCAGAACGAACTTTGCCCTAATACTATTACCTACTGCAATTACATTTTATTGTGTCTCACTGTTTAGAGGCACAAAACGAGTGGGTGTTTTCAGCTCGTTACTAAATGCAAATAAGTAGGAGCCCGAGTTGATAGGAGCTGAAGGAATCCAGGCTGCAATAATACGTGGTACGTCACACTGTTAGAGAGAAGGATTATTATTCAAGAAACACAGAGTACAATGAAATTGCTTATCTTCAGTAGTTTGTAGGACTGCAGCAGCTGCTATGAACTGACAATCTCGTAACATGGAATACTATGAACTAATACAAAATATTCTCAGGAACCAAGCCTGATGGGCCCTCCTCAGAGAATCAATGCAAACATTACAGAACTGGCTGAGGGCCGATTATGAAAGTGCGTCTGCCTAGGTTGAAATCTAGCTAGAAAGTGAACGAGGCACACTCCAGTTCCGTCGAGCTGCACAGCCCACTAGAGTGCGTTGTGCTCAACAGACGACGGGCTGCCAACCTTGTGTTGGCCCGGTATTGTAGTAGTATCTGTGGCAATGATACTACAAATTTTAGGCAAATTTTATAGTTTTCTTTTAAGCAATTAGCTTTTAATACCGTCCACAAAATTATACATCTTCATCTGAACTATGCGAGGATCTACATAGCTAATGTCATGCCGACCGAGGTCTGTGTATTCTCGTTACAAGTGCCAGCAAGTGAACGTTTTTAGCCGAAAGCTTTTCACAGTGAATAGCTTAGTCGATCACTATGGATCAACAACTTCAGACTTTAGAAACAAGGAACACCGTCGAACCGCATCCTTCTTCCGAGGAAGTTTAAACAGTTTAGGAAATATTTGTTGATGCCCTCTCCTACCATACTTAGTGCAACATAAACCGAACTAAAGGGACTACTTCTCTTCAGCGATATAACCTAAAAGTTGTTCTGCGACTTGTTACTTACCTTACGGGTAGATAACGTGATGGTGGCTGAGAAAGATAACAGAAAGGAAAAAGTAAGCACTGAGACTGCTGCGTTTTCGGGAAAGAAAATTAATGCCGGCTTCTGAGCGCCAGGCAGAATTGCGACAGTGTTGATGTGGAGTAAATCTGACCGCTGCGGTGCCGAGTGGGAGATAATCCGGACGCGGAAAAGATTAACGGCGATGAGAACGGGACAACGCAATTACACACGGCGGCCTCCAGCAGGTATTTTCTCCGCCTAAATTGTGGCTCCGGCGACATTTAACAACGTCTCGTCCGTACTCGCTATTATTAAATTCAAAGCGGCTTACCTTAATAGGATAGCGGCATTTATCTCGCACGGCCAATTCTCGTTTCCCCGTCCCGGGAATCTCGACTGGAGCTCGCGCGTCATCTGTGGCGCCCTTAGCGCATGGAAAAAGGGGAAGGTAGGTGGAATAAAAGGGAAAGAAAAGCGCAGGCTGCTAATCCCGGGGGACACACTGAGCAGGGACCAGACACCTGCGCAGGAAAACAGGAAGCGCCGCCTCAGCAGGCAAGCAGAGCGGTTGGCGGCGGGTGGCGGCAGGTTTAAAAGCCAGGAAGTCGGCTCCGTTGCTTTAAACGGACGCCCAACGGCACCGGGCACCTGCGCCGCCCTGCTGACGTCACCGCGCAGTTTGAATCGTACCTACCGTGGCACGCGTGGGACTGCCTGTCAACCGCGTGTTCTTGGATTCCTGTGCGTACTTCAAGCGGCTGATACACGTAACCGATCCATAAAATACCGAGTGAACTACGAGAAACGGACGGCTTTCAGACGAACAACAGCACTGATGATCATTGATTTATGTGTATAATCCACTCTCTTAAGGTTTTTAATATGGCTGTCAATCAGCGACTGTTGTATAATACAAAATTTTGAAAAACATAACCCTCAATCGCGAACACAATTAATTTGTAACCTAGGTTTCGGTGTCACAAGGGACACCACCTTCTGACAAAATTAACACTAAATGTTACAGTATAACGTACCAAACAATACGAAAGCTGTCGTCATACCCGTTTTGTGTTGACTGTAGAAGAGGACACATGGCAGCCCCTAGTGGCTTACACCTCTGTTACATTTTATTTTAATTCTATCTGACGCTGTCAAGTATGAAAGCAGCTTTCGTATTTTTTGGTACGTTATGCTGTAACATTTAGTTTTAATTTTGTCCGAAGAAGGTGTCTCTTGTGACACTGAAACCTAGGTAACAAATTAATTGTGTTCGCGACTGGGGGTTGTGTTTTTCAAAATTTTGTTTTACATTACTCTCTGCTTAACGTTTCGTCTTCCACTGCCGGAGACCTCATTACAGGCTTTCGCAACTAAGAAAGCAGTTACAGACTCTAACCAGGTTCAGAAAGCCGAACTGCTTTTTTTAAACATTATGTGTCCACGCAACAGTCGGTTCGTGACAGCGTCAGAAGGCTGCCGAAGACCGCGGTGTGTCGGCGACGTATGCTGTGGAGCTTGTAGTAGGGAAGAGTTGGCGCTGTTTGTTTTATCTAGCGCTAAGGTCCAAAATTGCCCGTCCGGTTGGCTGTGCGGTCTAGCGCACGGCTTTCCGGACGGGAAGGAGCGCCGGACCCCGGCACGAATCCGCCCGGCGGATTTGTGTCGAGGTCCGGTGAGCCGGCCAGTCTGTGGATGGTTTTTAGGCGGTTTTCCATCTGCCTCGGTGAATGCGGGCTGGTTCCCCTTATTCCACCTCAGCTACACTATGTCGGCGATTGCTGCGCTAACAAGTTCTCCATGTGCGCGTACACCACCATTACTCTACTACACAAACATAGGGGTTATACTCGTTACTCGTCTGGTGTGAGACGTTCCCTGGGGGACCTCCCGGGGGCCGAACCGCACAATAACCCTGGGTTTGGTGTGGGCGGCGGAGGGAGAAGTGGACTGCGATAGTCGTCGTGGGATTGCGGAGCACTGCGGCTGCGACAGGGACGAAGCCTCTCCGTCGTTTCTAGGTCCCCGGTTAACATATCATTGCATAACATCACATAACAAAGTCCACAATTTGTCTAATTTCAATTCTCCTTCTTTTCTGTTGAAACTGATTATGCGCTTTCGTATTGCCATGGTCTCTCAGTACATCCTAGCGCAGTAATTATTACATCCTGCTAAATCCGCAGTGTCAGAGAAAAGAATTTGATGGTTTCCCCTATTCTAGTGCTTGATCTGTTACAGCTACCCAGGTGACAGTTGCTCTTATGTCCCTTCATTAGATGTGAATGTTTCTTTTTATACTTTCTATGTGCACTTGGCCGCAAATGTGTGGAGTATTTGTGTGGGACGTTTCGAAACTATTCAGTCAGATTAATTCAGGAGATCAAAAGAAATATATTTCGAGAAGGAATATGTGGTATCTCGACATTTTGTTAGTCACGGTGACGTAAGCTGTTGGGTTGATGTCGCTGAATGGGAATGTGCAGTGATATTCAAAACTGCTCTGTGTACTGATGGGTGGCTGTCTTGGTTGTTATCTACCTCTGAATGTTAGACAAAGGATATACTTCCAGCTTTATTGGGCGCCAGCCCATTTTACCACTTCGTCACTCGATGGATCGACTGTGGTGGCCCTGTGGCCTGGTCGCCCAGATCACCTGACCTCAATTATCTGGATTTCTTCATCTGGGGGCATATGAAGAAGCTGGCGTATCAAACCGTTCAGAAACAGAAGAGGATCTGAATGCTAGAATCGCCGTCGCTGCTAGTACCATTGCGAACATGTTAAGACTCTTCGAACGACATCAACAATCAATAGTTGGACGATGTTCTGCGTGCATACAGGCCAACGGTCGTGCATTCGAGCATTTCCTGTGAATGCCACTGCTGTAATTAGCATGCTTAACTGGTTCAAATGGCTCTGAGCACTATGGGACTCAACTGCTGAGGTCATTAGTCCCCTAGAACTTAGAACTAGTTAAACCTAACTAACCTAAGGACATCACAAACATCCATGCCCGAGGCAGGATTCGAACCTGCGACCGTAGCGGTCTTGCGGTTCCAGACTGCAGCGCCTTTAACCGCACGGCCACTTCGGCCGGCGCATGCTTAACTACCTACTGCGTAAATTGTCCCTAGCATCAAAAGCTGCCGTCAGGAACCTTATTGATCTTAACTGTATATATACAGTATATTCTCTACCTATTAAGTTGAACGAATAATTTTGTACCCGTTGAATACTCCTGCGGTGGCAAGTGGAGGCCATAGGTCTTTCTCTCAGTGTTCAGATATTCGTGCACCTATCTTGTTGGTTTAGATACCGTATAAATACCGTGTTTCCTGAGTACTTTGCTAACACAATCTGTCACAGTTTTTACAAACATTTCCTTTACTTGTTTGTTTTTCATTAAAAACTCCAAATCTTCTAGGATGTAGTGCCCTGTTTATCACTTTGTTTGAGTAGCCGTTTCTTCTGAAGGCCATTCTTAAATTATGGAGCTCGACCTCCAAATAGTGTAGCACACAGATTCTTTCAGCTCGACCTGCTCATGTTTTGATCGCTCCTCTTTTCTGCTTGGAATGGTTATTCGAATTTTTGAGGATGTATCAATCCATGCGAATGTCCTTTCTGTAGACTTTATGCCCTAAAGTTCCGACAGGTTTTCTAATTACCTGTACATCTACAGGAAGCCACTCACACGGATAGATACCTTCACAAAAATTCCGTCGCCAGCCCAAGTAGAAAACAGGTGTGATCAAGACATTAGTAGGTCGGGCTGAAAGACTCTGTGAACAACAGTACTTGGAAGACGATAAGGATCACTTAAGAAGGGCCTTCAGAAGAAACGGCTACTCTGACCAAGAGATAAATAGAGAGCTACATCCTGAGAGGTCTAGAGCTTCTAATGAAAAGGAACCAACTAAATCGAAGGTTTTCCTTCGATTTGTAAAATCTGTCATGGATCGCTTCAGTGAAGTATTCACAAAACACGGTTTCATACAGTGTGTAAACTATCAAGAAAGGTCCGTCAATATTTGAACATTTCAAAGAACCTACGCCATGTACAGGCAGGAGGACATAAAATCCCCTATGCACTTATGGGCAACAGTACATACGAACTACAAAAACAAGCTTTAAATTCCATCTCAAGGAACACAAGAGCAATTTTCGCCTAGGTAAGACACATAAATCAGCAGTAGCACACCACGCACTAGGACTGGGGAACCACCAAATCCGTTTCCTTGACTCTGGAGTTTCAGCATGATCTAATAATTAGTGTGCTAGGATGTACTGAGAAGCCATAGATATTCAAAAGCACAAAAACAACTTCAAGACAAAAGAAGGATTGAAGTTAGACGAACTGGGGTCCGTGTGGCTACATAAAACAGACAGCGCCAACTCTTCCTCACGTCCGAGCGATTCCGTGACCTTAGGCAGCCGTGTGAGCACGTCACAAACCGACCGTTGCGGGGACACATATGAACAGTTCGGCTTTCTAAGCTTATTTTGAGTCTATGACAGCTTTCCGAGTCGTGAAAGCCTTTGATGAAGTCTCTGGTAGTGGAAGACGAAATGTTGGTCAGAGAATAGTGTCTTGGACCATGACCATATCCCCATACATCAAATATCAGCAATGTCCCAAAAAACGCGTTACATGAACAGCAGCTTGTCTTGCAATAATTTTTACTGCTTCAGCCAACACGGGGTGCCGGCTTTTAAAAACAATTGTGGGCGCTCAAAATTACAGTTCACAAATATTCGTCCTAAAATTTCAGTTTCAAGTGTTCTCAAGTGAGTAACACTTCATAAAGGTAAACCACATCAACTAATTCACGTAAAAAGTAATCCACAATCCACATACTATTATCAAATTGTTTAAGACTTCTCTAGCCATAATAGAAGGTACTTCACTTGTTATGTCGTACGAAATCCATCTGTACTTTGTACACCGAGGCCAAGAGAATGAATAGATCTTCAGCAACTAACTCTGAAAATCCACTATAACTGGAAATTTCATCTGTGTGACCACGTATTTCTAATCCATGCACCTTGAGATAAAGCAGCGAAGATAACTCTTTCAGACTCCATTTCTCCTTCCTTACCTTTAGACATTAACCACTGCACATTCACACTTCTATCAGGTGAACTTTTTCTACCACAGCAAGACCCATAGTAATTCTATATTTCGTGACAATCAAACCTTTCTAACGCTTTGTTCCAAGAATAAAAGTCGACTTTAACGAATACTATTGCCATATCCTCGTCCTGTATGGTTTTCTTCGCAAGAGGCACCTAGAGGAATTCATTTCGTTACGTACAGAACATATCACTGTACCACCCTTCTCGGCGTGTAACATCTATTGTCTCTGGAAAGAACGGCCACCACCAACATCACCAGTTTTCTTTGTTTAATTTGATACAGCAGCTGAATTGGATCCGCGTGATACAATATCTGTATAAGTCTTAGCCAAATCACTGTTGTTCACTGATGAGCGAACCATGACTTTACCCTTTACAGAAACTAAGAATGACAAATAAATAAACAAAACAAATAGAAATTCTAAGAGATTGTCTTACGGAATAAAAATTATAAACTAAAACTTACTTCTCCACAAAAGACGGTAATGAGTGAGTGAATATCTATCTACACAAAGCAGGCGATTTACGAGGTGCATTCAAGTTCTAAGGCCTCCTATTTTTTTTCTAATTAACTACTCACACGAAATCGATGAAACTGGCGTTACTTCTCGACGTAATCGCCCTGCATATGTACACATTTTTCACAACGCTGACGCCATGATTCCATGGCAGCGGCGAAGGCTTCTTTAGGAGTGTGTTTTGACCACCGGAAAATCGCTGAGCCAATAGCAGCATGGCTGGTGAATGTGCGGCCACAGAGAGTGTCTTTCATTTTTGGAAAAAGCCAAAAGTCACTAGGAGCCAGGCCAGGTGAGTAGAGAGCATGAGGAATCACTTCGAAGTTGTTATCACGAAGAAACTGTTGCGTAACGTTAGCTCGATGCGCGGGTGCATTGTCTTGGTGAAACAGCACAAGCGCAGCCCTTCCCAGACGTTTTTGTTGCAGTGCAGGAAGGAATTTGTTCTTCAAAACATTTTCGCAGGATGCACCTGTTACCGTAGTGCCCTTAGGAACGCAATGGGTAAGGATTATGCCCTCGCTGTCCCAGAACACGGACACCATCATTTTTTCAGCACTGGCGGTTGCCCGAAATTTTTTTGGTGGCGGTGAATCTGTGTGCTTCCATTGAGCTGACTGGCGCTTTGTTTCTGGATTGAAAAATGGCATCCACGTCTCATCCATTGTCACAACAGACGAAAAGAAAGTCCCATTCATGCTGTCGTTGTGCGTCAACATTGCTCGGCAACATGCCACACGGGCAGCCATGTGGTCGTCCGTCAGCATTCGTGGCACCCACCTGCATGACACTTTTCGCATTTTCAGGTCGTCATGCAGGATTGTGTGCACAGAACCCACAGAAATGCCAACTCTGGAGGCGATCTGTTCAACAGTCATTCGGCGATCCCCCAAAACAATTCTCTCCATTTTCTCGATCATGTCGTCAGACCGGCTTGTGCAAGCCCGAGGTTGTTTAGGTTTGTCGTCACACAATGTTCTGCCTTCATTAAACTGTCGCGCCCACGAACGCACTTTCGACACATCCATAACTCCATCACCACATGTCTCCTTCAACTGTCGATGAATTTCAATTGGTTTCACACCACGCAAATTCAGAAAACGAATGATTGTACGCTGTTCAAGTAAGGAAAACGTCGCCATTTTAAGTATTTAAAACAGTTCTCATTCTTGGCGCTGGCGGTAAAATTCCATCTGCCGTACAGTGCTGCTATCTCTGGGACGTATTGACAATGAACGCGGCCTCATTTTAAAACAATGCACATGTTTCTATCTCTTTCCAATCTGGGGAAAAAAAATCGGAGGCCTTAGAACTTGAATGCACCTCGTATATCTCGGCCAGCTGTTGTCCATTGGGTGGAGCGTTGAAAAACTTTAGTGATGTTTCCGGGGGAGAGTATTTGTCAGTTCTGGAGAATTGCGAATCGCTAGGCCGTGTTTGCTTGGGCCGACGCCAAGAGCGAGCTGTCAAAACTCGCATAATTTACGGATTTCAAGTTTCCCCTCAGTTTTTCTGTTTTTTTTTTTAAATTTATTTGTCTCCTTTTTATTTTCCTTCCAATTTTGTGTGGGAGCTGAGCACCACCTATCTAATGCGTTCCTGAGGCAACAAATATCTGATTTTCAATATTTCGGGTAATTATTGGCCGAATTTAAAAATTTAAAATGCTGTCATAATCTACTCATTAAGAGGTACAGTTTTTATGTAAACAGTGTGACACGTTAATATTACAGTTGGGCACTGTATGCTTGTCCCAAAACAATATAACTGCCGGCGTACAAGTGCTCGGAATTTATTCACCCAGTATTTGAGAATGAGAGTACTTAGAACTTCCAGCAAACTTTACCCGCAGTATCAACCATTTCCGAAGTATTTTCTTGCTGACACTCCCACGAAAATAATGAAAGGAAAAAAGATTATCACATTTTCTTTGTTCATGCTGTAAAATGTCAGCATCAAACATGATGTTGTAGTTGGTTACTTCTAAAATATTAACCCAGTTTGCAGACAGTATCCACATACACCGCTGAATGTACCTGCGGAATATATGACTGTATGAGACATAATTCACGAGATATGAAGTCATAAACATTTAGATGAGTGATAAACTAGCGTCTGCTTCAAGAGGCGCGCAGTAAAACTCCATCAGGCATGGTGCTTTAATTTATTACTTCCTTCCTACGTACTCTATTTGTAAACCGCTTTTCAAACAGTATCTACATAGATCACTGAATGCACCTGCAACACTAAATCATTGTGCGGTACATAGGTCAGAAGACATGACGTCATAAACATGTAGATGCCTGAAGACCTATCTCTTACTTAAAATGGAGAGTATATTACCGAGTTCATATTCATCCAGTGTTTCATAGTGAGGGTACTTAGCGATTTCTAACAAACTTTAAGCGTAATATTAAAACTTTCCTAAACTTCATTTCGCTTACATGCTCAAACCCAAATATTTAACGCATTAAGTGATTTGTTAAGTAGTAAGACCGTTGAAGTTGTTTTTACATGGGAGTTCAGTTCGAGTATCGGGGTTTACAAAATTTTTACTGCTATTTATTTGAACGGCACCTTTCAGTTACATGCCGCCACAATCAGGGCATTAGATTTACGTGTACATGCATTTGTTGTTGTTGTGGTCTTCTGTCCAGAGCCTGGTTTGATGCTGCTCTCCATGCTACTCTATCCTGTGCAAGCCCCTTCATCTACGAGTATCTACTGCAACCTACATCTTTCTGAATTCGCTTACTGTATCCATTTCTTGGTCTCCCTTACGGTTTTTACCATTCACGCTTCCCACCAATCTCTTGATACCTCAGAACGTGGCCCAACAACCGGTCCCTTCTTCTCGTCGGTTTGTGCCACAAATTCCCATACTCCCAGTTCTATTCAGTACTTCCTCATCAGTTACGTGATCTACCCATCCAATCTTCGCCATTCTTCTGTAGCACCACGTTACGGAAGTTTCTATTCACTTCTTGTGTAAACTATTTATCGTCCATATTTCACTTCCCTACATAGCTACACTCCATACAAATACTTTCAGAAAGGACTTCCTGACCCTTAAATCTATATTTCATGTTAACAAATTTCTCTTCTTTACAAAAGCTTTTCTTGCCATATCCAGTCTACATTTTATGTCCTCTATACTTCGATCATCATCAGTTATTTTGCTTCCCAGATAGCAAAACTCATCTACTTTAAGTGTCTCATTTCCTAATCTAATTTTCTCAGTATCACCTGATTTAATTCGACTACATTCCATTAACCTCTTTTTGCTTTTGTTAATGTTCGTCTTATATCCTCCTTTCAAGGACTGTCCATTCCGTTCGACTGCTCTTCCTGGTCCTTCGCAGTCTCTAACAGAATTACAATGTCGTCGCCAAACCTCAAAGTTTTAATTTCTTCTACATGGATTTTAATTCCTACTCCAAATTTTTCTTTTGTTTCCTTTACTGCTTGCTCAATACAGATTGAATAACATAATGGATAGGGTACAACCCTGTCGCACTGCCTTCTCAATCACTGCTTCCGTTTCGTGCCCCTAGATTCTGATAACGGCCATTTGGTTTCTGTACAAATTGTAAATAGCCTTTCGCTCCTTGTCTTTTACCCCTGCCACCTTTAGAATTTGAACGAGAGTGACGCAGTCCACACTGTCAAACGGTTTCCCGGAGTCTACAAATGCCACAAATGTAGGTCTATCTTTCTTTACCCTCTCTTCTGAGATCAGTCGTAGGGTTCGTATTGCCTCGCGTGTCCACATGGAATCCAAACTGATCTTCCCCGAGGTCGGCTTCTACCAGTTTTTCCATTCGTCTGTATAGAATTCGTGTCAGTATTTTGCAACCGTGTCTTATTAAACTGACAGTTGTGTAATTTTCACACCTGCCAGCACCTTCTTTCTTAGCAATTGGTATTATTATATTCTTATCGAAGTCTGACGGTATTTCACCTGTCACACATATCTTTCTCACGAATGGAAGAGTTTTCTCATGGATAGCTCACCAAGGACTCACCTAAGTTCTAATGGTTTTGACATAGGTCTTGCAGCGCTGTGTCAAATTCACCACGCAGTATCACATCTCCCATTCCATCTACGTCCTCAAGTACGTCGGCCTTGTATAGACCCTCTAGATACTCTTCCACCTTTCTGCTCTCCCTTCTTTGCTTAGAACTGGTTTTCCATCTGAGCTCTTGATATTCATACAGGTGGTTCTCTTTAATGGTCTTGTAGGCTGTATCTATTCTACCCCTAGTGATAATGCTTCTACATCATTAAATTTGTCCTCTAGCCACCCCTGCTTAGCCATTTTCCACTTCCTGTCGATCTCATTTTTGAGTCGTTTGTATTCCTTTTCACCTGTTACCCAAGGATTTCTACTTGCCCTCGTCTTTTTACCTGCTTGATCCTCTGCTGCCTTCACTATTTCAGCTCTCAAAGCTGCCCACTCTTCTTCTATTGTATTTATTTCCTCTGTTCTTGTCAATCGTTTCCCTAATGCTCTCTCTAAAACTCTCTACAAGCTCTGGTTCTTTCAATTTATCCAGGGTCCATCTTCTTAAATTCCTACCTTTTTTCAGTTTCTTCTTGAATCTACAGTTCATAACCAATAAATGGTGGTGATAGTCCACATCTGCCCCTGGAAACGTCTTACAATTTAAAACCTGACTCCTAAATCTCTGTCTTACCATTATGTAATTTATCTAAAACGTTCCATTGTCTCCAAGCCTCTTCCACGTATCCAGCCTTCTTTCATGGTTTTTAAACCAAGCGCTAGCGAGGGTTAAGTTGTGCTCTGTGCAAAAATTCTACCAGGCGGCTTCCTCTTTCATTCCTTACCCCCAGTCCGTATGCACCTACCACATATCCTTCTCTTCCTTTTCCTACTATCAAATTCCATTTCCCCGTTACTATTAAATTTTCGTCTCCCTTAACTATCTAAATAATTTATTTTATCTCATCATACATTTCTTCAGTCTCTTCATCATCTGCGGAACTTGTTGGCATATAGCCGTGCGGTGTGGCCGAGCGGTTCTAAGCGCTTACGTCTGGAACCATCCGACCGCTGCGGTCGCAGGTTCGAATCCTGCCTCGGGCATGGATGTGTGTGATGTCCTTCGGTTAGTTAGGTTTAAGTAGTTCTAAGTTCCAGGGGCTGATGACCTCAGATGTTAAGTCCCATAGTGCTCAGAGCCATTTGTTGCCATATAAACTTGTACTACTGCTAGACGTGGGCTTAGTGTCTGTCTTTTCTACAATAATGCGTTCACGTTAATCTAAAGTGTGATTAATTCGTTTGCTGCATGTGCCAGTGAGGTAATGAACCGAAATATAGCTCTGTGAAGATATGGTCACACAGAATCACGTCACAAGTGGCTGCTTACTTCAATGTCGCAATTATTTCTTTTGCGAACCTATGTTTACTGATACTTTTTTGCTTCTAGTGAAGCATACTTTCAGCTGACTGTACGTCATTACTATGATACGCACTGCATATGCTTGGATATTTTATGCCTGAGGACGATCAAACACAAGACGCGGAGTTTATAAACCAATAAGAATTTTAACCCTGCGACCCAATAGAATATCGGTGTGCCGCCGCAAAGCGGAGGTTGTGACGCGAACATTTAGAAATTATCGTAAGAATTTAGTGGGTTTCGATTTTAGCCAAACCGAAACTTTCTGTTTTTTTTATATACTTCCTTGTTTATTCTTTGATTATTTTATACGTGCTTACAATTGTTATTTTATCACAGAAATTGCATGTAACATATTTCTTCCATTTTGTTGTTATATTTTGCTTTCCATAGGTTAATTCTGTTCTCGCCTGTAGCACTGCACTGGCTATACCCACAGGGTGAAAGTACTTTGCACCACCACATATTTTGTGTACGGCCGTCAGTGGACCCACACGTTGTTAGACATCAGTACAGAATTTTACTTTTCACTGTTTAAGTATTTTAGTTACGTTTTGTGACACATGTGCGCTGCAGTAGTGCAAATATTGTGATTGCTACACCAGTGTTTTCCATTAAAATGTTATCAAACTATTTTTTTCGTTACGGATAACTTCATTGTACGGACTGATCCGTCCTCGAATGCAAGTAGTGAAACCATCGAGCCTAAAATAAAATTTTTTAAAAAATTAGTTCGAAAATAATATAGTTATAATTATTTATCTCGCGGGAATTTTTCGTTTGATGACAAACCGTGCCGAATCCCCGAATGTGTAATGTTGCTATGGTTCATAGTAGATAGCAATGATATTTGTCAACAACGCATTCCTCTCTGTTAAGTAATGACGTGAATTATTTTAGTTGGTTGTTGGAACCAAGCAAAAGTCAAGTGAAGCTAATGACTATATTGGTCCGTGTTCCTCATAAAGAGCAAGGAGCTACTTACAAAGTAGCCGAACTTTACAAAGGTCAAAAAACCACACATAACAGCAGAATCGTTGTTAATGCCCGCATGTAAGGAAATAACAAAAGTAGTCCTTGATTCAGAAGCTGCTACTTGAATTTCAAAAACTTCCCTTTCGGCTGACACTGTGACTCCGAGTTAGTGGCGGTTCCAGTGATTTCGAAGACATTTTGAAGAAGAAAGAAAGAGCAGCCTTAAAGTTCCCACCTCATATCGGCGAACCACAGCACACTACACTTCTGTTACATACAGCAGTTCGATGGTTATATCAACGTCGGGTGTTAGCGCGAATGTATTTTTTACTGATGAGGGGCATTAAGTATGGTGATTTATTTACATGTGATGAAAGAGTATCTCAGTTGCCATGTCTTTTCGATGTCTTCTTACACTTAAACTAACAGAAAAATGCAGGATGGAAACGAAACGATTCTGACTACTATGGATAATACGCAAGAATTTATCAATAAGTTCAATTCTTGGATACAGATAGTTAAAAATGGATCGTGTGAGATATTCCCAACTGTTGGCTCCCAACTGTGGATAATAAGGCACTGACTGCCTTCATTGAAGAACATTTAGTACCCTTGCACCCTTGCAGCAGAATTGAAACAAATATTGTTGAGGGAATGTTGACTGCATACGTGGTCCATACGTAGATTCGAAACATGTTCCGAATATGTATGTGCTGTCTGATCTTACAGACACATCCGAAAGAACAGACACCTTTTAGACCCTGCGGCCGCTATGAATCAAGACACAAAGGAATGAATGGCGTTAGCTACCAGTGGGGTTAGCGTAATCGACGAAATGCCGAGAGTAATGATGGTAATAGGCAAGGGTCGCCCCATCAGTAGTGTCTGGATAAGTTGAGAATTCAGCTCCGACTGGAGGAATGCTAAGCTAGTCTGTGCAGTTGCGATGACCACTAAGTCCGGATTGGGCAGTAATCAGCGCATCTGCCTAGTATCAGTCCGGCTGTCGCAGCCGTGCTGTGCGGAAATGCTGTGTGTTTCCGCCTGTGGAGCAAGTGCGCACACTGTCGCTTACTTTCAGCGGCTGTCACTTGTCCCTTGCGTATGCAATAACCATGGTCAATCGTTTTCGGAAGTCTACACTACGATCCACTTCGTGCAAAGATTACAACCGACCAAAGGCTTTAGAAGTGGAACGATTGCTACGTGACGTAACTAAGATCCTAGCTTCCGACGTTTGGGACATCCATTTGTCCATCTTAAGTAGTATGGCGTACATCAAAATCGTCTATGATGCTGTGCGCAAACGATGCTTCGAGACGCCAAACAAGAGTTACCCTTTTGCCACACTTATGGCAATGTCGGCGCCCTCAGTGTCGACCACGCAAACTTAGACATACGCACTGCACGAGTTTTCGAACTACTATTCGAGCTTTCCGCCCCTATGGCATTGTTGAACAATGAGGCAATTTCAAGCGTACCTCGTTTTTACGGCGTATGACAGGTCACCATCGATCTCCGCTGCCACGTGCCGTCTCTATCTAAAAATCAGCGGGTGTCGAGCGGTCGTTACCTACGACAGCCATACAAAGACCAGTTACGGATGCAGAAGAGAAGGCCACCTCAGGTCTGATTGTCTTCTGCGGGGCATCACCCAATTGCCGGCCGCTACCGTGGCGCTTCCGACTCTGAAGACGGTTTTACCGATCACCTACCCATCGGTGCTCTTTTCTCCTACCGCCGGACGGCGTCAGTCGATCGGTATACCAGTGTCTCTTCGAGCTGCCACGGACAACGCCGGTGACGAATCTTGATGCCCACCTCCTGACGCGACTTAGGTGCCACTACCAACAGCGACGACTGCCGATCCCCTCCCTGCCGAGGATATGGATGTCACGTCGCTTCTTCTCCCCGAAACGGCCTTCCTCCCGGACAACCGTGCCTCCCTGCTATCTTAGGACAGAAGGACGGGCACGCAAACAATGTTCACCTCAATGGTGCAAGAGGAGGCTTCGTACAGTCTCAGAATGAGACAACTCACCTCCTCCTGAGGTTCCAGAAGTCATCCGGCCAGACGATGTCTCGCCCAGGTGCACCGTAGCTGATGGACTCCACCATTACGACTGCCACCGAGACGTTCTTTGCTCCTAGGGACGATATGGAACACATGAACGTCACAACGACAGCGCTCTTGATGGCATGGAGTGACGACGTCGAGAATGACCTGAATCACACTCTGGGCAACGACAGCGCCCTCGATGACGTGGAGTGAGTACGTCGACGATGACTGAGCCACATGCGAGGAACGGAGTTACCCCAACGAAGACCTAGTTACGCCAACGCTAACACCGTTCGGTGGCGCACTGCATGGCTCGCCTCTGCTTCGCCTTTTAACCCCCGATGATGGATTTGCTCTCCACTGGGGTTCGACTCCAAACGTACCGGATAGCAACGGTCAACACTAACGACGTTAGTTCTCAACCGAAAACTCAATTGCTGAGAGATATATGGGCGTCGGACGTCGACATCACACTGCTATAGGAATTGTAATTGGCCATAGTTCCAGACGTCGAGGGTTATAACACTTATGGCTTCCCTGGTGTCTATAAGGAAAGTAGTGTAGCCATCTATGCCTGCAAGGGCATCCCTGTAGCTGATGACACATAACTTCCGTCCTCCAGAGGCTTGGGGACGAATATTATCAACATTTGCACACCATCAGGCTTCACCCGCAGACACGATAGAGCGCGCTTTTTCTCAGAAAAGGTCGCCCCTTTATTTCTTTGGCGCTCTGACCATTACTCACTTACTGGAATTTTAATTGTGTCCTACACCCTAAGGATAAAGTGCTCCAGTACATCAACACCTGTCAAGAAATGCGCCTACCCGTCCGTGGTCTGTTGCTCTGCACCACTCGGGAAAATTGGCACAGCGATGCACCTGGACATACTTGCAAGACGGATCATTCTGCACGCCGCCTTGACAGGACTTGTGTCTCTCGGGAACTCAGACCTGCAGTCCAAGGTGCAGGACTTTGGCCCTTGGCCTTTTCAGACCGTGGTGGGTACATCTGCAACATTCTCCTCCCACAACAAGTAGTCTCGCGCACCGTTGGCATTAAAACACTTCCCACCTCCACCATCCCAAATGTCTTCAACGCGTTACCGAGACGTGGGCCATCTGTGAACGTCGCTTGCCCCAGTACTGAACAACCTTGACTTGGTGGCTGGAATGTGCAAAACCTACCATCCGACGTACCTTGATTCAGTATGCAAGGAAGTAGCTGCGTGGCAGTGGTACTCTACTATTTCTACACCATTCTCCGCGATGTGGACACCCAGCTGCCCACTCCTGAAACACAGAGAGAACATAACAGGATTAAGACACAAATCGTGACTCTAACACGACGTAGACTGCTGTGGGTGGTTGTGAGGACCAGAGGTCAACTTTCGGCGGCACATTAACACCCCACAATGCATCATCTCGCCTCCACTGGAAAATAATGACAACAACTCATCGCTATGGTCTACACCTGTCGTGCCAAGCACGTTACTTGTCAGGACGAAATCGCCAAAGCATTTGTAGACTACTACTGCACAATGTATCAGAAGGAGCCTAACAACACCCGTGATGAGGAGGTTGTGTTACCACACGTCACATAGGCCCTCGCCGACGACTTTAATGAGCCACCAGGCATCGACGGATTGCCTATAGAATAATATCGCGCCTTCTTTGCGCTAATGGAGTGGCGGTAGACGACAATCTTTCATGAACAGTTGATGACGGACAATTCCCGTGACAAAGGTTGGCCGTACCGCCAGACTTTGTCACGGGAATTATTATACCAACCCGCAAACGGAAACCGGGGGCGACGACAGCATATTACCGCCCCTAACTCTGCTTAACCGAGACTAGAAAATTTTTGCATGGCTCCTGGCGACGCATTGTCTCAAGATACTCCCTTGCATTCTGACTCCAGAATAGACAACTGCGGGTGGCTCAGTTAATATAGAAACGCCAGCAGGAGAATGTCGCGGATTTATCGCACCGGCATTGGTGTACAGACTCCACGCAGCGGTGATTGCCATTGACTTTGACAGCACATTCGACAAGGTGCGGCAACGTTTTCCATTCTCCGTAATGGACCGAATGGGTTTCCCACCACGCTTTATTGCCATCAACTGGCACCCGTACGGCAGCGCAGAGTACCTGATTCAAGTCAACTGTCATTTGGCGGGACCAGTGTCCATACGCCGCTCCATAAGGCAAGATTGCCCACTTTCGACATTCCTCTGTGCCATAGCCCTCGAGCCACTCATCAGGAGCCCGACGACAGACCTTTCTGTTTCGACAACACATCCGAGGCCATGCATAGGCGGACGATCTCGTCCATTAGTCCATTCTCGGACCGAAAACAGGATGGTAATCGAATTGATATTAACGTACGGAACTGCAGCTGTCATTACCATGAATGTAGCTAAATGCTCTGTGATGCCCATTGGACACGGCCTCTCACATGACGACTTAGAGAATCCCTCCGGTGCGTACAGAACCTTTGATACTTCGGTATTATTTTCGTCTTTACCTTGTGGAGCTCCGGTTCCATCTATTTTCTGCGTATTTTTCAAGTTATCTTTACAGCGTTGTTAGAAAATCTCGTTTGCTGACTCGTTTCTTTACAACATGTCGAATACCTCCATCAACATGGGGCGTCTAAGATGGTCCCCATGCACATGTACTCCCACTTCGAATAACTACTGGACACAAGCTTCAGGCTGCGTTTGTATACTTTCTATGGACGCTACGCTATTTTCGACCTCTTTATATATGACTACCATGTACAAGCAATGGAATGGGGATAGCTCCTTATGTGCAGCTTGCTGAACATTGTCATACCCACGACCACATCTCCACCAGTGCCAGTGGGCCACATAAGGCACCATCTGGAGCACATTTCTGATTTCATCGTTAACTTCAATTACGTTCACATTCACTTACAGAGCACACGCCTTCCTCGAACCAAAGATTTCTGCACCCTGCTACTCCGCTGCTTATCCAACAACTCGAACATCCATCGACACGGTGGGCCACGGTTTGTCGTCGTATCCACCAGCATTTCCTGCCCTCCAACGTTAGGGAAAACGGTACTATGTCGAATGCGGAAATTTCGCCACAGATTGCTTTAATGCAGTCGGATTGTTGGATGCTCTGCTTTGTACAATCCTGCCACCAGTGACGTCTTGAAACTCGGTCCAGTTCGTTGCCTGCTACCTACGCGTTCCGCTGGACTCGATTGCCCCATGGTCTTTTATCTATCCTCAGGACACTCATTTCTCCACCACCAAAAATCAGGGTATTGTATGGGTCAAGGGACTGAAGAACACTTATCTAGATAATGAAGGCGGTAAATCACTCCTTGAGTTTTGCCAGTACTCATAAGCCGCCCACAATGAAATGGAGCACCGTCCGCGCTACCACATCTTATTCGCCAATTACTTTCGGGCGATCCTTACGTCAGCCTCGCTCAGCTGGATGGTGCCACACGCGGACGGCACTCCCTCCCCTTCTGCTGATATCTAAGGCTCCCCGTGCTACATTTCTATTTCGTATCTCGAAGTGGGGCAGGCCCGTGGACACTCGCCCCTTTCTTTTATGCACCGTACCAGACCAAGCTAGTCATTCCCCCAACTCTACTGTCTCGTCCTCCTTGGCCTTCGCCCTTCTTTCGTGCAATCCTGCCCGGTAGTGGTGGCGGAGACACCGTGGTCATGCCTCGCATGTTGACCCCTGACCACTCTACCCTAAGCCCCATCTGCCGAGCAGGGAGATGACTGCAAGTCTTACCAGGCTCCCTCCCCCTCTTCCCTCTTTGTCTACGGCGTCACATCTCTTAGCTTACTCTCAGATTTCTTTTTCCTTTTCCTTTCCAGTTCTTGTTAGTAGAGATGTTTGCTTGTCTTGTTCTGGTGTAGTGTGTAACGTTGGTTCCGCCCGGAAGGATGGCCTATAGTACGAATGAAGATATTTTGTTTCATCTGCTCCCTTTTCCCAACATAAAAAAGCCAAAAAAAGAAAAAACCGCATGTTTATGGTCCGAGAAAGAAAAGTGTGCAGGAGACCTGGGTTCGAGTCCTGGTCCTGCTCACATTTTAAACTTTCTCCATCGATTTAATCTATCTCCACCGCCAGCTGACGTCATTCATAACTTTGCGTCTTGATATTCTGAATAATTTAGGTTTAGTGCTACAAAAACAGCTGACAAATTTGAAAGCAGACAGGATATGGAAATCAAAATTTTTAGAAGTGCCTTTGGACACATTTAGGTTATCAATAAGCATTTCAAACCCGACTGTCTCCAAGATAGCAGTTAATGGGTTATTACCTTTGCGAACTACAAATTTGTGTGTAATGGACTTCTTGACGTAACTGAAATTAAAACAACAAAAAGAGAGAGGCTCAGAATCATAGATGGCTTGCTTTTTCAATTATTCCGTCACGAATCAGCCGTTTGTGTGCAGCTAAGCAGGATCAAGTACCACACTGAAGATATGAGTTATTTATTTTAAAATTCGTGTTAGAAATACCTGTTTTCTAAACTGAATTAAAGTTAACAAATGTGTGAATCTATTTCTGTAGAATGACAGTAATAATAATAATATAATAATAATATCAATAGATTACATAACAACGAAATAATTCGTAGTTACGATTCACACTATTTTGAGGAGACAACATTCTGAATTGTCTTTTTGAGTGTTGGTCAGTCTGGTTGTACCATGAGTACTAAAACGTTGCGGAACACTGCTATAGACACTCCATGAGTTTAAAAACCTTGCCCCCATTCGGCAAGTACTGTAACTTTAGAACAAAGTTGCAAAATCAAAGAATATCCGGTAGTCGTTTATAATGATGGGAGTTATTCGAAGGACGGAACAAGTTCAGGAGAGGCAGCAACCATTGATGGCACACCTGCCTCTCGGTTAATGTACACACTAAAGAATGAGTGCAACATTAATCAAACTGATCAATTAGCAATTTTGCGAGCGTTACCGAAACTAGATAACTTATGAGATATACATGTTAAGATGGCACTTTTAATACCCATGGACATTAGATTTTCAATGTATTTTTTAAAAATTTCCAAAAGTATTGATTATTTGATAGAAGAACTCATATCCTAAATTTGGGAACTGCATCAGTGGAAATGTATATTAATTTCGAATGGATAAAATTCCATGTAAGAACTCCTGAGAATGGACTCGCAAACAAGTCTGCCACACAAGCAGCTTGAGGAAAAAAAAAAAGAAAAATTGGAAGTGGCAGCAGAATTCCTCCGTCTGCGGTAAAAAGAGAACTAAGATGCACATTGAAATGGAAAACGATTACGAAAGACCATTCTCCGATTGTTGAACGTCATCTTTCAATAAAGTTACCGTAGCCATCTAATCTCACAGTATTGTCACTAGCCATGAAGAACTAATGTCTTAGCATCATCGATTCAGCCTATCCCCAAGTGATGCTCAAACATTTGTAATTTGTTGTATATAGACTTGTTTGTGGATGTATGTTATGCACGGATAAATCAGACAAACTGGATTTTTTAAAATATTATTTAAGCTTGAGAAAAATTCATACAAGTGAACTTATTTTTCTATGCAGTTTCCTGAACAGAAAACATATTTTCCCCAGCGAACAGGCAATTTCTTGACCCTGTTTTCGTAAAATGAACGTGGCTGTGCAACTAGATGCGTAAGAATACTTCGGCAGCGCCATCGTTGTCAAATCTGTTTCTCTGACTTCTTCCTTTAGTGGTCCAGACAAATTAAAGTCTCAGAGCGATAAGTCCGAACTGTAGGGCGGATGTTGCAGTGTGCTCCAGTACTATTCCTGAGATTTTTGTTGAGCTCAGGCAGCTGTCTGAGGTCTAGCGCTGTCAAGAAGCACGATCACATCCCGGTTAGGAAATGTGCGCCTTTTCTAACCATATGCACATTTTGTTTGGTCCAAAAGTTAGCAACTGTATGAAGCGTTCGTGGAGAAAATCGGTGAGAAGAACTCCTGTAAAAGCAAAAAAGACTTCTGCAAGAACCTTCCCCCTGGTGAGACGCGTTTTGGCTTTGGCGCGTTCAGATTCGTTCTTTTTGCGCCGTTCCATGCTGCTTTTTTTTCCGATTCTGGCTTGTACTGGTGCTCTCGCGTTTCATCGCAGGTCAGAATCCGGTGCAAAAAATGTTCGCCTCCAGTTTGGTAGCGCGTCAGTAGCCTTTCGCACGCCTCGAGACGATGAAATTTATACTCGATGAAATTTATGCTCTGTGGTGAGAATAGCAGGCACCCAGCAAGCGGACGCTTTCAAAATCCAAGGTGTCGGTAATGATCACCTGAGCGCTACCGTAGCTTATGCCAACCCCATTAGTAACTTCAGCCACTGTTATTTGGCGACCGTCTTCAGTGGGCTGGCTAACAATGCTAACGTTCTTCTCAGTCACGCTGGTCCTAGAGCGACTTCAATGAGCTGTATTCTCATCAGTTTTTGTTCTCGTAAAACCTGTTCGTGCCATGCAAACATTTGTGTCTTTCTCAGGGTGCTGTCCTGAAACAGTGCCGAAAGTCTTTTCAAACTTTCGGGCTGTTTTACGCCCTCTGTTGTGAGAAACTTGATTTTAATGCGTTGCGCAACAGATGACAGTACCTCTTGCTCTGACATTGGACTGAGACTAAAGAGACGGTACGATAACGGAGGCTGTGGATACCAGTCACTGCAAACGAAAGCAGCAATTACCAGAGGTCGCACCGCTCTCCGTTTACGTAAAGGGATGTAAAACAAATACTCCGGTTTATATTTGATTTACCCTCACATAAAAATTAAACCTAAAAGTGTAGTTTCACAAATATTTAAATGCGGCATAATGCAGATTAAATAAGTATTCGATGTAACATTATCAACAGAAACCCAAACTATTACGGAATAATAATAAAAAATAAAAAAAACAGGTCTGTGCAGACCTACGTGCAATTCTCATTCAAAGTTCCCTGTTACACAAACTAGTAGTAGCTTCACCAGGTTGAAAGATACCGTAAAAGGACACCATCTTAATAACCTTCATAACCTTCATACTAGTAACACAGGTACTGTTACTTCTCAATAAGTAAGTAAACAAGTAAAAATACGAACGTTCAAGGTATTTGTTTCTTTGTGCGAATTTAAACTTCCTCGGCGAATCTCTATGATGAAGTCTTCTCGGTTTTTCAGCCGAGTCAAGGGGTCGCTCGGTAGCAACGTTTCAACAAGTTTCCTATTTGGTATCTTCAGGCGAAGGGTCGGTTTCGTGTCCTGTCCGGTTCTTTGAAACCGCTGGACCGCGGCTCCTTTGCCTCGTATGCGTCGGCAGCGCCAATCCGGAAGACGCGCGATTAGTGCTGCCGAGGCATACGAGACGAAGGAGCCTGCGGTCCAGCGGCTACAAAGAACCGGACAGGACACGAACCCGATACTTCGCCTGAAGATGACAAGTAAGAAACTTGTTGAAACGTTTCTTCAGAACGACGCCTTGTCTCGGCTTCTAACCAGAGAAGACTTCATCATATTGTTTCCATATTAATAATGTTTGCAGCTGTTGTAGCTTCGAATGACGGTGTGCTTACTGCATCTTCTGTGGTGAAAGAAATTCGGAAAACCGTGTTTAGTAATTCGGCTTTGATGTTACTGTCACGCAGACTGTGTGTCATTACCATTTCCAAGGGGTTTAGGTACTAGTTTATTTTAATTATTCTCGTGCAGTTGTTACGTGTACCCACCTGAACGGCTGCACTGAACATTCACTGCGAATTCTCTGCACTGGTACAGTGTTCAGTAGGTCTGACGAAGCTTTAGTATCTTGACTGGACCGCAATAATGAAATCGTGTAGCCTAGTCGCTAAACCAATTAAGTAACCTGCCTTCTACCTCCAGGAGGATGACGGAATATTGTTAGTGAAAGAGAATGATGTATATAGTTTGTGCAAATATTGGTTCAAATGGCTCTGAGCACTATGGGACTTAACATCTGAGGTCATCAGTCCCCTAGAACTTAGACTACTTAAACCTAACTAACCTAATGACATCACACACATCCATGCCCGAGGCAGGATTCGAACCTGCGACCGTAGCGGACGCGCGGTTCCAGACTGAAGCGGGTAGAACCGCTCGGCCACGACGGCCGGGTTTTGTGTAAATAGCTGTACTCAATTGACTGCTGTTGGCGTGGGTGCACAAAAATATTTTAGAAGGTACCGCGTAAGATTATACCTTATCATCGGTGTCTGGAGGTGTTTTAAGAGAATAAAAGCCTCGTTTACTGAGTTTCATTGGAAACAATCAGTGCTTAGCTGTCGAACAATATGGACGTATTTTTTTCACTGACGGGCACGATCAGTCTATTGCTAATACAGCGTAGTAAAACAGAGAAATCGAAGAGAGTGAATTCTTTATCAAAATTTCCAGAAGCTTTCTTCACCAACGGTTAAAAGGCAGTATCGAAAATAACGCCCCTGGTGAAAAACTTACTGCTTTTAATATGTCAAACAGCGGTGTTAATTCTGGAAAACATCGTTACAAATATAAATCGAGACACAGACCACAGAAAGTTTAACATGGTGTCTTTTTATCATCATTGATATAAATATAGAAATAACTAAAAACCGTTTACAACAAAGAAAGAGCTTTGCAATCACGAAAACAAGTGAAATTATTTAAACTGGAGTAAAATAGTGAATTGGAGACATTAAGGAAAGATGTTGCCGAGAAAAAAGACGGTTTAATACCTTAGACTGCCAAGTTTAACCATATTGCAGTGCCCTTAACTAAAGAAAAAAATGTACATTCATCATACAGGGGCTTCACTATGCGAAGTCGAGAGGAATACGTAAAAGATCCCACGAGTCCAGTTTGCGTAACTAGCAAATAACTCAGAAAATAATGCAAGCATCGTGTAGTGATAATAGTCAATATGATAGGTAATTTAAGTAGTTGGGACTGATACAAGCGGTAGAGACGATCCAACGAAGAGCGGTACGTTTCGCCACGGAGAACGTTACGGAGTTGCTCAACAAATTCTATTGGCAGACGTCACAGGAGAGGCGTTGTGAATCACGGAGAGATTTACTACTGAAATTTCTAGAGAGAACTTTTGGTGAAAAGTCGGACAACGTATTACTTCCCCCAGCATACGTCTTGCGTAATGACTACGAGGAGGAAATTCGAGAAATTAGAGCAACTACAGAGGCTTACCGACAATCATTCTTCCCACGCGATATTTGCGAGTGGAACAGGTTCAAATGGCTCTGAGCACTATGGGACTTAACACCTATGGTCATCAGTCCCCTAGAACTTAGAACTACTTAAACGTAACTAACGTGAGGACATCACACAATACCCAGTCATCACGAGGCAGAGAAAATCCCTGACCCCGCCGGGAATCGAACCCGGGAACCCGGGCGCGGGAAGCGAGAACGCTACCGCAAGACCACGTGCTGCGAGTGGAACAGGGTTGGAGGGCTCAGTTAGTGGTACAAAAAGTGCCCTCTGCCATACACTATTAGGTGGCTTGCGAAGTATGACTTAGATGTAGATGTACTTAGAAAAGAGAGAATGTAACGTTTCTTTTTAATGTGTCAGTAGTAAGCGGACTTCCTAGTTCCGAAAAATGAAAACTTAGTAACATCAGTCATTACGCCAGGACAAAATATAACAAAATGTATAAAACAAAACCTCACAGGACCAGCTGCCATACGCTGTCCCATCATCAGAAGATCGAAATAAATAATATAACTTCTACAGAATTATGCACGTTGCCTCGATTTTATACATCTTTGAGCGCTACACCACATCTGCCAAGCATACGCGGCAGCATTGTTAGTAGATAATGAGATGAGATGTGAACAACATGAGAGTTACGTAAAATAGGACCAGCTTTAAGACTGAACTCATAACTTCTTAACAGACAAAACTTACCACGGCATTCTTAGGATAAAGCTAACATTTATGCTGATCACACCCACAATAGTAGATTCACTGAATGTCTTCTAATTGTAGAAAAGAGCACGGAGATAGGAGAACCGTTTATGGAATGAAGTGAACGCTTTAAGATTCTTACAGTGATTCATAAAAAGGTGCCCTGAATTGAATGTTTTTGACTGAATCTCCATTAGAGTGTAAAATAAAAGTTCCTGGTGGTTAGTCAAGTTTAATTTTGAGCGGAATAAACACGTAGTTTCTTCTTACAAAAATCGCTTACATTTTGGGCTACCTCATCTGCATAAGAATCTATTGAAATGAAATGAAATATCGTGTGGCTAGGGCCTCCCGTCAGGTAGACCGTTCGCCTGGTGCAGGTCTTTCGATTTGACGCCACTTCGGCAACCTGCGCGTCGATGGGGATGAAATGATGATGATTAGGACAACACAACACCCAGTCCCTGAGCGGAGAAAATCTCCGACCCAGCCGGGAATCGAACCCGGATCCTTAGAATTGACAGCCTGTCACGCTGACCACTCAGCTACCGGGGGTGGACAGAATCTATTTACTTAGGCCTCAGACTACAACATATTTCAGTTGAATGAAATAACCGTCTCATGTAATTTCTTTAAGTACACATAACAAAACGAGAAATTTCCGGTATGTGAATAAAACATTCCACTAAAACACACATCTTTTTTTCTATTTTTATTTGGTCAATTTAATTTCGCTGATTCGTTTGAACACGGATTTGGTTTTTGTAAACAAACAGTATGCACTTTGTCATAATTACTACAGTGAAATTCATTTATTCCTGCCTTTTCTAGCATTTGATTTCATTAACTTTGTTGTTTCAGCGTGTTTTTAAATTCTGTCAAAATCGTTAAAGTAAATGCAAACAAAGGGGGAAAAGGTGTAATATACGTCCCGCTTTACTTTTTTTCGCACGAAAATATGTGATAATATTAATAACGGATTCGATATACGTTTATGAAACCTTTGAGGCCATTTGGGCATTCGGACAGTCGACAGTCAAATGTATCAGAGAATGACATTCATTTTGTCACTGGCCATGATATAAAACACCAATATGAAACGGATTAATAAGAACAGATGCATATACATTGTTTTCTACAAACATCAGCAGTGATAATTAGACACAGTATCGATGTTAATCTGTATCACTGAGTATTACGATCGCTCCACGATACATAAGTTCGAAACTGGAAAATGTATGATATAAACGATTTTTACCGTCCCTTATACCCAAATACGGAACGAATAACCTACTCCCATTTTGTTTCATTAACCGTTCGTGATATCGAAACGAGATTTTCGACATATGACAGTACGCAGAGGATCACATATTTTGTTCTTGTTTAAACCACTCGGATCTTGAAAAGAAGAGTACAGTTATATAACACATACGAAGACGAATGCTGTTTAGATCTATTTTTTATTTTATTCGTTACACTTTTTGATTATCCTCAGCCCAATTAATTAAGATATATTTCTATTAACTGATTGTTCGGATAAAGTGTTGACCTGCGATTCGCAATCATTCGCATTTTCAAATGAAACGGGACACTTCCACGTTTCAGCGTGTGTTTATTGATTTGCCCAGCCCATACAAATTTTAATGAAAATCTATACACGTTGCGTGTCAGTAAATCCGTTGACAAATCATGTTAGCACTGCGTGTGGTATCTGTCTTACTGACAATTAGCAATCCATCTTACTGAAAACATACAATGTTATTTTAAACGTAATTACTTTACCGTCCTAAAAGTGGATACAATTTCTAGTGGCGATTGCCATCCATAACCAATATCCTCTAGCAACGTATCAAAAAACATGAGTAGTCCGAAAGTAGATACATTCTCTGCTAGCGCTTGACTTCCATAACTAATGTCCTTTAGCCACATATCTTACTAAATCCAGCTCTGCATAAAAGAGTCTGAGGAACTTCTTTTTTCGCGCAACGAAATCTCTCTGCAGATCTGCTCCGCTGATCGTGGACTCGTCTTCCAGCGACACTTAGCTTAGAATTTGAAATTTAATACACTATGCGTCTGAAAATGTATATTCTGTATCGCCTTGTAACAGAGGATTAAGTGGAAGGGCTGGAGGTGAGGAGGTAGGCGTAATACAACAGTTATAAACATAATTTTATTGTAACTAACCATCCAGTAAAATCCAATAATACTCTTAAAAACACACTTTTAAAAGCAACACGAAATAATTGATTTGAATCAACATGCCAAAGAACTTTATAATGAAACGTTTAACTTAGTTTAATGTGGTACCATGGCCCAGAAAACTTTACAACCAGAAGTGAATATACATGCGCTCATGCTAACAAAATTACTGCAGTTTCTCATTCGTTTCTCTTTGCTCAATGTGAACAGTTACAAAAGAAAACACAACTATCAGAAATTGTTTCTGGAAGGGACACGAAAATAACCATCTAAATACAGTACATATGAGTAGCATGACAAGTTTTCGGATTTCCCCTCCCACACAGATCTCTTAGTTAAATATACGCCACAGCTGAACCACATAGAACACGCCCGATATTCAGACCTCTGGGCGACGACCGTTCCAGTCACCACAGCTCACTATAACTCAAAAAGGTTAATGATAGGTACTATCCACGATGTCACCGATACCGACCAGTGGGATCTTCCGTCCGGAAAACGTCATGTAGCAGGTTGACGCAGTCCAGGGCTCCGGTCTTCGGTCTCGCTCCCTGGTTACAACCGTTCTCCTTGTAGCTGGCTTCGGCCGTCTCTTATGGCAACCGGCAGAGGGCGACACTTGACTGGCGCTGGTCGCGCCACACTGTAGTACCAGCGAGGGAAGGTTGCGCGCGGCGTTCAAAGGCGTCGGACATGTGGCGATGATACTGTCGGCACAACCTGCTCCAGATGGGTGCTTTTATGACGTGTGCGTTCGAGAGAAGTGCAGTATACTCTAGTCGGGTTATGCAAGTTAGTCACTGACAGCTCTGGTTCACTCAATATACAGCAGCTAATCGAAAGCTTACGGAATCCTACAGTATGACATTGAGGTGTCTAAAGGTCTATAGGGAAGTGGCAGGCTGTTTTTCCTCTAGAGCTGAAACTAGAGAAATTGTAAGGTGGCTATAATTTCGCACCTTACAAGCACTCAAAAATGGTTCAAATGGCTCTGAGCACGATGGGACTCAAATGCTGAGGTCATAAGTCCCCTAGAACTTAGAACTACTTAAACCTAACTAACCTAAGGACAATACACACATCCATGCCCGAGGCAGGATTCGAACCTGCGACCGCAGCGGTCGCGCGGTTCCAGACTGTAGCGCCAGAACCACTCGGCCGCCAGCGGCCGGCTACAAGCACTCATCCACATACTTTGGTGTGATCTACAACCACAATTAGGTATCATGTAGCATATATACATCGTATATATGAATATATAAAGGAGACTGACATTGTAACGTATGCCTTGTCAATAACTGTTAACGCTTATTGCATGAAAGGTGACAGGGTGTCTTTACTATAAGAACAGCGTAATGAATGATTGCCTACACTAGTAGAGGTTGGCGCTACAGTCTGGAACTGCGCGACCGCTACGGCCGCAGGTTCGAATCCTGCCTCGGCCATTGATGTGTGTGATGTCCTTAGTTAGGTTTAAGTAGTTCTACGTTCTAGGGGGCTGATGACCTCAGAAGTCAAGTCCCATAGTGCTTAGAGCCATTTTTAGTAGAGGTTGGAACGACAATGGAAATGAAACGGCAGGCGGAACTCAATCCCTCAGGGGAAGGCCCACACAGTTGTGGTGGTCCACCTCCACAGAGGAACTGCCAGGACACCTGAGCACGAAGACACAATACAGGAGCGGCCGGCCGCTGTTGTAGTAGGGCCATGAGGATAGCCAGATAATACATCCGAACTCTTGAAAGCTTGGACGCAACTGAGAGGAACAAAGAAGTGCCACCTCGGAAACAACGAAGACTGGCTTATTGCCAAGGATTTTTACGCAGAAGCGTACCATTGTACGAGTATAGGTATTTCCTCGCATACTTTCCACTCTGGACGACGAAAGACTAAAATATGATTGGTCGGCGTTTGGAAAAATCTGTAGAGAGGGAGAATATTCCTTGGTTACGAGAATGTGATTCACTGTCTGTGCTACGAGGGTGGGAAGCCGAGTCTTGCTGGGAAGCCATCGGTGGAGAGACTAGGTCTTCCGTTGTGAGCACCCTTGTGTGACGCTCTCTCAGTATCAGCTTTGTTGGTACATAACGCTGTCTTGGCTCTCAGGAGAGTTTATAGACAGAACAGTTAGGCACTGTACTGTTGCGATCCTATACGATTCTGGGCTTCACCTTCGGGTTGGAAGTCGTCGTTGAGTATGCAGCGTTCAGTAATTGAGATCACTTCCTCTGCCTATACTTACGTTGATACGTTATCTGAACTGGCTGGGAGTTGGCGTTTCTCGTCTGCAGAACACAGAGAGGAGAAGACAATATTAGAGTATATTAGTCAGAGGACCGCCTTCTACAGTCCTAGTGTTTGAAAGAGTTATTTTGTGGCTGGAGATCTTCCATCGTTGCAGGCGAATACAAGAACTATCACTTCAACGCACCGGATGGAGTACATACGGTGATATCGCAACTTGCTTTGGCTTATTGGGGCTATACAGTTAAACAGCTGTGATCACGTTAATTTATTTCCACTGAGGTTCCACCCCACCATAGATCATCTTTGAAAGTAGTGTCTTGTAGTGTTTGGTACGAAGATGATGTCAGTTATTGCACGGTGGTGATATTAGACCGTGTTGTCATAATAAAGAGCAGAGTTGGGCAATTGATTAATAATTTTAGTTAGGATATATAGACAATAGTACTTAAACGGTTGATTTTAATCGGGGTTCTGGGGAAGCCAGTCAAGAAATGTTGTTGTCTCCAAACCATTGAATCACAAACCCTGCTAATAACAGAGAGCATCACACTAACCACGAGAAATATCCCGACGGCGTAACACCACCTCCCTCCAATGCTTCATTGTTGGTACCACAGATTACGGCACTACTGTCTCCAGGCACTCGCCAAATACAAACCATTCCACAGGGTGAAGTGGCGTCGCTCTTCATATCACCTCAATCGCTTTGTTAGTTTCTTCTCACAATGACGTCATTCACAGCGACTTGGGCAGGTTTAGAAGGATTGAAATGTCTCTGAGGTGCGATCCAATGACTTGTCCACATTCGAAGTCACTGAGGTCTCCCGAGCGACTCATTCTGCTGTTACTGCTCTACTGACAACACAGAACTTCCCACTTATTTTTATAATTACTGTCCATCTCGTGACATCTAGTGGTCAGTTCCACGTATTTCTGAACAGATAACGGGTGTGACAGATAACAACAACGTTAGAAGGGGGTCCAACACACATCAAGATTCATAGCGCACATTGTCAGCTGCTGAAGGTACACGATAAAACCCATCTGAATGGCACAAAAAATAAGTTATTTAAGCGACTGAAGGTTCTTGAGAAATACTAAACACGAAACTAACAGTATGGAAAAGGAAAGAAATTAGAATGTCTAGATGGGCCTGCGTGCTGTTTCAACTACCGATCGACTATTATGTAAACATCATATAAGCTTGGCATGTGATTGGGTAACCAAAAATAGATCCCATCGGTAATTTGGGGAAATTTTGAACTTCGTTTCCTTTAATGATAAAGGGAATCAGCATACACACATAAGTTAATGGACCATAAAATGCTGAATAGCTTTCCTGCACAATCCACATTCTTGCTGAGAAGCAGCATCGACTAAGGTCCAGTGGCTGCGATGCACCATGAAGAGTAATCATAACATTTAGATATTCGTCGACTCAAATGAGAAATAAGTAGAAGGCCAATTTGTTAGAGGACAGTTTTTCCAGTCTTGCAACATATGCAAATAGGTACTGAAACTCCTGTTTGATCAAAATACGTAACTTGAGTTACTTATGAAAAGATCTCGTCCGACCCGGCGGACAGGCCGGATATTTAACTAAAGGATGAAAGTGCTGCTTACACACGGTGGTACTCGGAACAAACGAGTAGAAAGGAACTGCCAAGCAATTTCGAAGATGATCAGGCTGCAAGCCAGGGCAGAAAACACGCCGAACACATACACGATCTCAGCCTGCCCGCCAAGGTGACAAACCCCAGCTGCCCCACATGTCAGACCATTTCTATAACAGCAAATAATTCACGCGGCAGACAAATTCAACTCGTGATTCAGCTTTTTCAAGACCATGCAAGGCTTACTAACTACGTGACTATCTGTAACGTAACTCAAAACCAGACTGATACATTTACCGAATAAAAGAACAATTAAAATTACACTGAATTAACAAAAGTTCTGCCCTTCATATTAAAAGAAAGTATAAAACTAAAACTGGGCGAAGAGCGCACTAACGTACTAAATCAAATAAACACTGCAAGGAACCTTTAAAACAAGCAGTAAAACTCTATTCCCTTTTGCATTTGCCGAAATAATTAGACTCCGCTTCGCGGAAACAACACTTCAAAGACTTCGTAACTGCAGTACAACACTCTCTCATTCAGAACCATCCTTATCTGATCTCCGGCAGATACAACACGCCACCATAAGTATCACAAATCTTCACAAGTTAACAGCAGAATATGAATCATACGTAACTTCATGCTTCCAGTTACGCGACGAGAAGATGTCCAGCATGAGATGACGGACCCGCCACCGTTTAGCACGTAAACGCGTCGACTAATCAGCACTATACACCCGGCACGCGGTAAAACGGCAAGGACGGCGAGGCCCAGGCACAGCGGACAGAGACGAGGGCCTGCCTTCAAAACATGTTGCCTCGTTCAACGCCGACCGGAGAGAGCCCTCGGCCACAAGCCAAGCCGGAAACCCCAAGGCTGAACAGTTAGAGATACAAGACCTGACCAGTGTCGAGCCGGTCGGAGTGGCCGAGCGGTTCTAGGCGCTACAGTCTGGAACCGCGCGACCGCTACGGTCGCTGGTTCGAATCCTGCCTCCGGCATGGATGTGTGTGTGATGTCCTTAGGTTAGTTAGGTTTAAGTAGTTCTAAGTTCTAGGGGACTTACGACCTCAGCAGTTGAGTCCCATAGTTCTCAGAGCCATTTGAACCATTTGACGAGTGTCGAAAAAAATGGTTCAAATGGCTCTAAGCACTATGGCACTTCACATCTGAGGTCATCAGTCCCCTAGACTTAGAACTACTAGAACCTAACTTACCTAAGGACATCACACACATCCATGCCCGAGGCAGGATTCGAACGTGCGACCGTCGCAGCAGCGCGGTTCCCGACTGAATCGCCTAAAACTGCTCGATCACAGCGGCCGGCGCGAGTGTCGATATCAGCGATGCAAGTGGAGCATAACTAGCGCCAGTCGCCACGGCTCAAAGAGAGTGACGTGACTTTTTTTTTTGTAAGAGATGGTAGGACGCAAGTCATTGGTTAATCAGTCAGAGGAAGGAGACAAGTATCTTATAAGCACCAGCTTGATCGCTCGACAACCGAAAGATCCAGAGTCAACCCAATCAAAATTCAGTGAGAGACGGAAAACTCGCAGTGAGATGTTTCCTCTTAGTTGACATTCGACTGGAAGTCAGTGAAGATCGAGATCCGGGGCTTTCACCACCAGACCTCGATGCCGAAAGCTGCCTCAGGCCCGCCACAGCTGTTGCATTGGGGACTTCGAAACATTTTGGGCTAATTTGGACTTAGCCGCTGGTGAGAACCGTTGATTCCACGAGACTTCGGTTCTGCAGCCACTTCAACCACCACCTGTATGGAATACTATGGTGAGCTTGTGCTGCAACCGCGACACAAGGCGTATGAAACCTGGAATCACTTTTTGGATATCCGATTACTTCAAGCTTCTTTCTGAAGACTTGCATTTTTACAGTAATGAACAGTTTGCTTTCAACTTCACCCATAGGTATGATGTACTACCTCCTAATTTTTTATTATTAGCACCTTGCGCCTGCTTCCCTGTCAGATATGCCAAGAATTCAGTGTTGCCACAGGGTGCATTTCCTTCTCTATGACTTTATAATGTTAATATTGCTACAGGTTGCCTCTTGTTTAATAATCGTTTTTATCGTAATAAATCAGTCATTATAACCCTTGTTTCAGTTAAGCCACCAGTCTCCACATTCACGGTTTTGGTCAGTACATTTTCTTATGTTTATCGACAGCTCCGATATGCGTCTGCATTTCCAACCTCTTCCCACAACACATTTTTGATCGACGCTGGTAGACTTAAGTTCTCCAGACGCGACAGCGAGAACGTTTGATACTAACAAATTCCCTGCCTCCCTTTCTGTCAGCGGTACGTAACTGTCGAGCCACACCGGACAAGGGGACAGAATATGGCGTGGCTCACGCCCAATGACCTTCTTCGTTAGAGTGAGCCGAGAATAGGACTAAATCTATGAATGAACCGGCCTGAAAAAGTAGTTGGCGCAGCGATGTTCCTTGCATCTATATAGCCAACCGTTATTTATGCGAAATCTTAGTGATGAATGTTTGAGGGGCGTTTGAAAAGTCCTTGCAAAGTCCGAGGGATGGTACCACCGGCGCGTATCGAGGTCATTTTTAGTTAGTAGGATCTTTGGAAAGAACGCACACCAAGTTTTAGCAATACTGGTATATTTCTTTGTGTTTGGCATTCGTGTGAATCAAGGAAGTCGAGTGATTGTCAAAAAATGGATGAGGAAGTATTTCGTGTGGTGATTAAACATTACTTTATGAAAAGCAAAACGCCTCAGGAGACTAAAGAGAAGCTTGATAAACATTACGGTGACTCTGCACCTTCGATTAGAACAGTTTATAAGTGGTTTCAAAATTTTCGGAGTGGCCATATGGGCACAAATGATGCTGAACGTTCTGCACGCCCTGTGGAGGTGACGACTCCAAAAATCATTGATAAAATCCATGATATGGTGATGGATGACAGAAGAGTTAAGGTGCGTGAGATTGCTGGTGCTGTGGGCGTCTCCAATGAACGGTTACATAATATTTTGTATAAACATTTGGACATGAGAAAGCTATCCGCAAGATGGATTCCGCGATTGCTCACGCTGGACCAAAAACGGAATCGTGTGAAGTGTTGCAAGGATGGTTTGCAGCTGTTCAGGAAGAATCCGCAGGAAACATGGATACATTACTATACTCCTGAGACCAAACAACAAACTAAACAATGAGTTATCAAGCGAGAATCAGCAGCAAAAAAGGCGAGGACCATTCGTTCGGCCGGAAATGTTATGGCGACCGTCTTTTGGGATTCGCAAGGGATAATCCTCATCGACTATCTGGAAAAGGGGAAAACTATTACTGGTGCATATTACTCATCATTATTGGACCGTTTGAAAACCGAGCTGCAAGAAAAACACCAGCGATTGGACCGCAAAAAAGTCCTTTTCCATCACGACAATGCACGAGCACACACCTCAGCAGTTGTCGTCGCACAATTAATGGAAACAGGATTCCAGCTCGTTTCACATCCCCCCTATTCTCCAGACTTCGCTCCCTCGGACTATTGTTTGTTCCCCAATTTGAAGAAATGGCTGGCGGGACAAAGATTTTATTCAAAAGAGGAGGTGATAGCAGCAACTAATAGCTATTTTGTAGACTTGGACAATTCCCATTATTAGAAAGGGATTAACAAATTAGAACAGCGTTGGACGAAGTGTATAAGTCTAAAAGGAATGTCGAAAAATAAAAAATGTTGTTTTTATTTTTGCACAGACTTTTCAAACGCCCTTCGTATATTGAACATAGAAAGATAAAAGGTTTGTTCCAGAAACAACGAAGTACACATTTCTGGGAGAGCATATTTTAAATTTTTATAAATTAACAATGAAGTTACCGAAACGCGTCATGTAAGGATTTTAATTAAAACAAAAAGAAAGAGCAACTACGAAAACGATATGGCTGTGGACACCTCCCTGAACATTTTAGCCTATATAGGAGATAACGTTCAATTCGAGTTGTTTTCCCTTACCGATGCACAGATCTTTGTAGTAATCGTCTCCAAATTTTTAATTACATACATTTTACACTATATTTCGTCTTTTTTATGTACACTCTCCCGATGCCATGTAATATGCCGTGTACCACATTTGGTTCTCCTTCATATCAGCAACTGCTTTGATTTCCATATAACTTCCTACGTATTTCTTTTCTACGCTCGCGCCAAAAACTGTTACGAAGGAGAAAATTCTAACGGTTAGATTCCTTGGAAGACTGTGACGTATTTTTTTCAGGGGCACTTCATATAAGAACAAAAGTGATCCCTTACAAAATACGGTAATGGAAAAAGAAAACTCCCATGACATACCTAGAAGATGGCTCCGAGCTCTATGGGACTTAACTACTGAGGTCATCAGTCCCCTAGAACTTCGAACTACTTAAACCTAACTAACCTAAGGACATCACACACATCCATACCAGAGGCAGGATTCGAACCTGCGACCGTAGCGGTCGCGCGGTTCCAGACTGTAATGCCTAGAACCTCTCGGTCACTCCGCCCAGCCCCCAACACTAGAAGAGTCTTACAAGTGTAACCTAAGTATAACCACGTCAGAGCATAAACATGTGACAGTTGACTCAAACACTTACATAAAACAAACACCAACCGAACAGGTTTCGAATCCCCAACGGTACCTACCGGCCGCCGTTCCTTCATAAGCCCTTTGGCGTCATCTGAAGCGGATACAAAGGGCACGTGGTCAGTACACCGCTCTTCCGGTCGTTGTCAGTTTTCGTGACCGGTGTAGTTACTTCTCAATCAAGTAGCTCCTCAATTGGCCTCACAAGGGCTGAGTGCATTCCGCTTGCCATCAACAGCACTCGGTAGACCCAGACGGTGATCCATCCAAGTGCTAGCCAAGCCTGACAGCGCTCTACTTCGGTGATCTGACGAGAACCGGTGTTACCACTGTGGCAAGGCCGTCGGGAAACAGAAAATTACTCATATGTGTAAAGCACCAATGATGACTTCCGTTATAGTCGAAACCTAGATCTGCAATAAATTACGTCTTCTGCGACTGAGTGTTGACCTTGTTTGCAGCTGAGTATTCAACGGTCGCTGTATACCAGCGGTATCCAAAGGATTCCAGTTTACTTACGGCAACATTATTCCAGTAATTGATGCTGTACAATATAAGATGCGCATAAGTTTTACTTTTCCTAAGAATAGTAATACATGAAATAAATGTATAACATTGAGGTATGTTGCCTACATGTATGAGCATACTAGGCCTAAATAAAACGCTGTGGCTAAACAGTGGGATCGCATACGGGAATGGAATACAAATCCTTGTCCTGCAATCCATATATACACTCCTGGAAATGGAAAAAAGAACACATTGACACCGGCGTGTCAGACCCACCATACTTGCTCCCGACACTGCGAGAGGGCTGTACAAGCAATGATCACACGCGCGGCACAGCGGACACACCAGGAACCGCGGTGTTGGCCGTCGAATGGCGCTAGCTGCGCAGCATTTGTGCACCGCCGCCGTCAGTGTCAGCCAGTTTGCCGTGGCATACGGAGCTCCATCGCAGTCTTTAACACTGGTAGCATGCCGCGACAGCGTGGACGTGAACCGTATGTGCAGTTGACGGACTTTGAGCGAGGGCGTATAGAGGGCATGCGGGAGACCGGGTGGACGTACCGCCGAATTGCTCAACACGTGGGGCGTGAGGTCTCCACAGTACATCGATGTTGTCGCCAGTGGTCGGCGGAAGGTGCACGTGCCCGTCGACCTGGGACCGGACCGCAGCGACGCACGGATGCACGCCAAGACCGTAGGATCCTACGCAGTGCCGTAGGGGACCGCACCGCCACTTCCCAGCAAATTAGGGACACTGTTGCTCCTGGGGTATCGGCGAGGACCATTCGCAACCGTCTCCATGAAGCTGGGCTACGCTCCCGCACACCGTTAGGCCGTCTTCCGCTCACGCCCCAACATCGTGCAGCCCGCCTCCAGTGGTGTCGCGACAGGCGTGAATGGAGGGACGAATGGAGACGAGTCGTCTTCAGCGATGAGAGTCGCTTCTGCCTTGGTGCCAATGATGGTCGTATGCGTGTTTGGCGCCGTGCAGGTGAGCGCCTCAATCAGGACTGCATACGACCGAGGCACACAGGGCCAACACCCGGCATCATGGTGTGGGGAGCGATCTCCTACACTGGCCGTACACCACTGATGATCGTCGAGGGGACACTGAATAGTGCACGGTACATCCAAACCGTCATCGAACCCATCGTTCTACCATTCCTAGACCGGCAAGGGAACTTGCTGTTCCAACAGGACAATGCACGTCCGCATGTATCCCGTGCCACCCAACGTGCTCTAGAAGGTGTAAGTCAACTACCCTGACCAGCAAGATCTCCGGATCTGTCCCCCATTGAGCATGTTTGGGACTGGATGAAGCGTCGTCTCACACGGTCTGCACGTCCAGCACGAACGCTGGTCCAACTGAGGCGCCAGGTGGAAATGGCATGGCAAGCCGTTCCACAGGACTACATCCAGCATCTCTACGATCGTCTCCATGGGAGAATAGCAGCCTGCATTGCTGCGAAAGGTGGATATACACTGTACTAGTGCCGACATTGTGCATGCTCTGTTGCCTGTGTCTATGTGCCTGTGGTTCTGTCAGTGTGATCATGTGATGTATCTGACCTCAGGAATGTGTCAATAAAGTTTCCCCTTCCTGGGACAATGAATTCACGGTGTTCTTATTTCAATTTCCAGGAGTGTATGTCATTCATGATTTTTCCCTAATTTCTTAAGGCGAATGACGGAATTGTTCTCCTGAAAAAGACAAGAATCATTCCATTTTGCCACCCTTCTCCTATTCCGACTTGAACCCCGTCTCCAATGCCCTCGCAGCCTACTTTCTGTTGAACAGTCTACGTGGTATTATACTATAAACCCTTTTCTTCCTAAGTGGTAGATAATTGTTACAGTAAACGTCTTTCAACGGTCCCAGACATGTTTTACATACGTAATGATTACTGAAACATACTTTTTAAAGATATTCAGAAATACATTCAAGTTAGTTAGCAGTGGTAAGCAAGTTTGTGGGCTCTAACCAAACAAGGATTTGGTCTTCCTCTCTTTTATTGCGGATCACAGACGTCGTTCTCACTGTAATTTAAACCGAAATCAATTATTCATGGGACTCAAACGCATTTAACACAGTATTTGCACGTCGAAGCAAGGCACCCAAGTACACAATCAATATTAACAACCAATTAGGAACGGGCAGGGATTAAAGCAACTCGTGTAACTGCGTGTGGAGATTGCAGCATGCTTGTTGGGAAGAGGGCTGCGCGTGGGTGCTTCGATGAATATCACAACTCAGTTTCCCCACAGGGAAAATAGTGTGCATGAACATCACGATAAATGTTACCAGAACGAGCACTCAGACATTTGCTAAAACTGCAAAACAACAGAAACGCTAATAAAATCAGCATCTGATTTCTATAAGAGTGACTGTGGAAATAATACTACGTAGACCCGCAGAGGGTAGTATGACCTCATAATATCTCTTTCAAATGAAATCCTGTGTTTGACATTAGCAAAAAGAAGTCTGTCGAAGGTTGTCCTCTTTGTCTGTGCTAGACCACTTCTTATGCCTTTGTTTCTTTGAACGCCATGTACTATTTTACTTCCTAGTTTGCAACATTCCTTCACTTCACTTTAACACATAGTTTTACATTTTGTATTCTAGTTGGTCGTTCGTGTCATTTTTGCTTCACTTCGATACTTCCCGCTTTCTTTAGATTACTATCAAATTTCATTCTGTGCACTTTATACTGTTAATTCAATATATCCCGTATGTCCCCCTCACTTTCATTGAGTAATCAATGCCGACAGCGAATATTATCATTGATATCATTGATATCGTCAATTTTAATCACACTTCTGATTCTTCCTTTTATTTATTACATTGCTTCCACGATGTGGAGGAATTCTGTATCCCTACTTTACGTCCATTTTATTACGATCACTTTTCTCTAGTTCTTCCATTATTACTGTCCCTTCTACGCTCTCGATCAAAATGCACATTATCCGTCTTTGTCTATAGTTTACGCCGAACACCTTGCATCACTTTACATTGTAGAACACCCCTTCTAGGGCCATAAATCCTATAAGGATGTGATAATTTTTCTTAAACATTGCTTCCAGGAACAATTGCAACGTCAGAACTGCCTCTTACGTGCCTTGCCCTTCTTGAAGCCAAACATCGTCATCGAACAATTTCAAAGTTTTATTCTCCATCTTTCTTTATATTATTCAGCAAACGAGATACAAAATATGTTAAGCTGACTGTGTGACAGTTGTCGCACTTATCATCACTTACTGTCTTCGGGATCCGTGAAAAATATTTTTCCGGAGGTTTGGAGGTGTGTCGCCGACATGAACAGTCGTCCGTTTGAAACTTCAACCAATGATTTCAGAAATTCCGATGGAATATTATCTTTTTATTTGATTGTAAGTCTTACAAATCAGTTAACCTCTATTACGGGATCCTTTATGTGTTCCAAATCGCTTACCATTTCTTCTCCTATCACCTTATCTTCATTTTTTCGTCCCCCTAGAGGCCTTCAGTGTACCGTTTCCACCTATTCGCTCTTTCCTCTGCATTTAACAGTGAACGTCCTCTTGCAGTCTTAACATTGAAGTGTTTCTTTTAATTTCGCCGAAAGACGTTTTGAATATCCTTATGCTGAATCGGTCCTGACGACTACCGTTTCGGTTTCCATTTCTCCGGTGTTTTCCTTCTTGTCATTTTCCCTTCGCTTCCCTGTATTTTCTGTTTATTACATTCCCAACTGACTTATATACTTATTGCTGTATTTCTGTTCCTGACGTATTTCCCATTTTTTTTGGACAAATTAGAGTATTTCTTACGTAACTCGATGTTTCTTCACAGTTTTCTTCCTTCTACCTGTATTTGTCTGCGCAACTACTGTCCGTACATTCCTCTTCAAATCAACTACCTTTAGCGGTATTCATTACGACAGTATCTAAACCCTTAGAAAACTTTAAACACGTTTCACAATTTGTTGGTACTACAGTACATCAGTCCTTCTCACGGTGACTCTTCCGGACGAGTCTCTTAAACTTGTCTACTGTTCGTCCTTACAACGTCGTGAACTAACTCTACATCTGTTCCTGGAATGCTTTATAATCCTATAACTGATTTTGGAATCTCTTCTCGTTATGTAGTAATCTAGCTGGAATTACTTCTTATCTGCAACCATTCCCAACTATATATCCTCAGCTTACGATTTTTGAAAAATGCATTCGCTATTACTAGCCGAAATTTATTTCTGAGGTCTGTATCACCTCTCATTGGTACCACAGAGCCCATTTTCTCACATTGACTTCTACACATTGTATTAATGCAGCAGTTCAATTGCCTACAGTTACTAGTGTTTCGCCTTCCTGCATACAGTGAGATGACAAAAGTAATAGGATACCTTTTGTCTGGCGTAGAACAGCAGCTCGAAGTGTCATGGACCCAAAAAGTTGCCATGATTCACCATCGCCTGGCGCTCTGCCGAATACGGCATCACAGTACATTCCCGGAGAATGGTGAAGTAGAATTCCTTAGTCTGTCGCCGCAGTGCCACAACCTTCCTTCCGTAACCAATCAAGGCCCTGGGGAAGACAGGCTTTGCACAGAGCACCCACCATGACAGAGCAGACGGTAGGCATCGCCGCGTCGACGACAAGCTGCCCACGTGGTCTCGATGATCTGTCGGAAATCGGGTGAAGTAAGGTGTATCGTGTTCAGTTTTCATGGTCCACGGCCGCGCCACACCCTCTGGCGCCAGAGACTGATGGTGCAGATATATGCGTCATGGTCAGAAAAAGCATTGGGGCAAACTTCAGCAGCCTGCATCCCAGTGACAATATTGCGTGATATGTAAACACGATCGAGTTGGTTGGAAGAATGGTAGTGAAAAGCGTAAATCCCGGACGATCGCCATGAACATGCTCCCAAGAATCCTCCTGGCTGAAGAATTTTCGCTAGCGCCGCGCACGGAAAGTGACGTGGTATTTGGTCTTTGGGTGCCTGGGTGGAGTTGAAATAGCGTCCCATGATCAATGCATCCTGCCGAGGAAGGAAGACAGGCGTGACTTTCTCTGAGAAGAAGATGGAAAATTCACGGCGATGACCCGAACCAGATGGCGCATAGACATTGACGATCCTGACGCAACTAAACTTGAGAGATAGGCACTTGCATCAGCGAGGATATCGTTACGTAGCCGGCCGGAGTGGCCGAGCGGTTCTAGGCGCTACAGTCTGGAACCGCGCGACCGCTACGGTCGCAGGTTCGAGTCCTGCCTCGGGCATGGATGTGTGTGATGTCCTTAGGTTAGGTTGGGTTTAAGCAGTTCTAAGTTCTAGGGGACTGATGACCTTAGAAGTTAAGTCCCGTAGTGCTCAGAGCCATTTGAACCATATCGTTACGTAAGAGGACCGCCACCCCACTACCAGTAGGGGAAGCATGAGTGACATGTGCTGTGAAACCATGGGGTGCACAGAAAATTGCAACACGCACCTCCTGAAGGTGAACTACGCCAACGCCCGCGGCATACAGCATGTTACGGAGTAAAGCCAGTTTGTGGCGTGCGTGAATGGTGTTGACATTGACCGTGGTTATGTGATCTGAAAAGCTGCCCTCGCAGAAGGACAGGCGATTCAAACATGGGGGAAGCACAGGAAACTCCCTGATAGGCCCCTGTGGAAGGGCACATCACTGTGATGGGGAGGGAGACGACCCTACCAAGGGTGGTCCATCGTTCTATACACCTCAAGAATGTCCATCCTCAGCATCTACATCGTCCACCATGAGACAGACTAGTCACTAGGCCGATTCAGTGTAGCGTCAGACGTAGAATGGGAGGTGACCGCATCAGAAGCAGGCGGGGGAAGGTCAGTGTCCTGAGGTGGACGCTGACTGGAGGTGGAGGCGGGATGGATTTCGCGTCGTCAGGTTACAGAGCGTCAGAGGACAGCGCTCCATCACTAGCAGGGTCGTCATCCTGTGCAGACTTTCGATGGGCGCAGTCATCAGAATGGATACGGCATTTTCTCTTCCGTTTCCTCGGTGACCGTTGCTTCCTGAGATATTGTTCCTATTGGATGGTAGGCGGCTATCGTCCGATTTGTGGCCGAATGGCAGAAAGGTGGAGGCAGGTACACCTCCATGATCAACAAATATGGTTTAGGAACAGACTGCTTGTGCCTGCTGATGGTGGTCGTTCATTTTAATTGCCTCCGGCAGGGGTGTAGGGAACAAAGACGAAACGTCCATCGCATCGTCGAGAGGTTCGGACACCGTTACCGACTGATTCAGAGGGGGCGTTTAACAGGCAGCACAGCCGCAGACGCGTAAGACAGAGGTAATACAGTGGCCGCCGCAGGAAGAGCGACGTCTCCGATCCGCGTCTGAACCAGTCTACGTCTGAGACATTCAGAACGGACATGGCCTTCCTGGCCACACCCTGAACAGGTGTGCGGCTGGCCATCGTACTTGACGACAGCCCTGAAGCCGGCAATAACCAAGTAGGAAGGCATGTGTTTCCGTAGTTCGATTTTTATCTGACGGACACACTGGGGACACGGTATGTTTCGAACGTCTTCCACGTGACCGACGACGTTGCCGTAAGGTTTAAAGGAGGCCACCGCAGCGTACGACGGTACCTCAAACGGGAGTTCGAAAACCCGCAACGTTCGTGGGCCAAAACCAGCACGAGCAACCACGACAGTCACTACATGTCCGTCAGAGTAGCGGGACCTGAGGTCATTAGCGTGGCGCCGCACAACGTCGGCTCAGAGATCGTCATTCGCCAACATTAGGTACACAGTAGTACTGAGGATCGAAAAATTAATTCCGAGAACATCTTCTGGCAGGAGACGCATTTCATCCCATATAAAATGTTCAACTTCGTTCGTTATCTTATTGAAAAGATAATTTCATTGTGGCTTGGCGGTAAGAAGAGCCATGATGGTCGATGAAGTCGGGACTCTGAGACAAGCCGTTACGCGGAAGTAAACAAAGCGCTCTCGCTAGCAAGCAGCACAACAGGCGAGACGCAAACAAGGCGCTGGTGCCTCACCACAGCCAAAGTCCAACTGAAAGTACCAAATGTTCAAATGTGTGTGAAATCTTATGGGACTTGACTGCTAAGGTCATCAGTCCCTACTTAACGTAAATTATCCTAAGGACAAACACACACACCCATGCCCGAGGGAGGACACGAACCTCCGGCGGGACCAGCCGCAACTGAAAGTACCATTTGGTTATCTGTGCACGAATCACGGCCAGACCCTAACTTGCATACGTCGTCAACAATGTGGTTACGACCTGTGTTAGCACATCCATTATGTGTATTCCCGTACGGGTCAGACATTGTACTTGAAAATCACACAGATAAATATGATACTGCAATGCCTATGTTATTATGATTACGATACATGTCCAAAGGAAGCTTTCATCGTCATAAAAATAACACGGGCACTGCAATATCGAACTTACCTTGTTTTCTCTGTTCCAGAATATTCGAGCTTATGGCTGTAATACATAGGAGAAGTGCCCATTTCCACATCCTGGACTATATTGAGAGTAAGGAAGGTATGCAATTTAGAAGTTGCAATTTAAAACTTAGGATGTAAATTGTGTAACCTAATGCAATAAACTGTGTATTTGTGATTTTTCGACATCGTCTTCGTGAACTTATAAAGAATTTCAAAATATTGTCCATAGTTTCCTCTGTGACCTGTGATAGGAGACAAATTATGAAACACAAAGGATTTGCAAAATCCTAATAGTATAACTTTGTTTTTCATGTACAGGGTATCTATTCTCAGAGCGTATTTGCTCTGATGGTTCAGCAGACATTTGCAGTATCGTTATTACAATTTTTAGCTTCAGTCAGCCCAGACAAATACCGTTCACACATGTTTCATTGTCGACAGAAATCGTTCGTCTATATCCAGTTACGAAAAAAAAACATTTTTATTGTGAAATTTAGCGCGCCTATTCGACAAAGCGGTCCCAGATTAGTCTACTACTATAGTCGTTTTACCGATATGTATCAACAGGGACAGTAAACCAGGTAGAATAAACACTTCACCAGCAGTGACAGGACCGCCCCGGCTCCCGCTGACTGCTACTACTACGCACAAGCGTCGTTCATTCGCTGCTAGACTGGTGTTTATTTTTCGTGTTTAACTGTCCCTGTTAATATGTATCGATTAAAAAATATGGCACTAGACTAAAGTGGGCCGCTCAATCTAATGGGCACATAAAATTGGACTTTTAAAATCATTTTTTGTATATAATTGGAAAGAAACCAACGCATGAAAGGCGTAATGAGCCGTTATTTGTTTGCGCTGACTCTATCTACACGTTGCAAAAACGATATTGCAGAAACTTGCCAAAGCGTCTGCGACTCTGAGAAGAGACACCATGCTGCCATGTGTGAGGCAACCGGTAGTGAAAAATTGCTTAGTCGAATTAACAGGAATTTATAAGCCCAAAGCACGAGCGCTAAAAGTTGCCTACTACGTCAACACAGACGGGAAGCAGGAAGCTACTTAAGATTAGAGTCTAACATAAATAATAAAACTCTTTTAGGATTGCTTTTTTGGATATCGGTTTTATGAATTAAATTCGGTCTTGTATCTTAAGTCATTCAGGACGCTTCCAAAATACATGAAACTGAAACCTGTGGGAAATACTGTAATAATTTTGTTTAATTTACTATAAGATTTCGCCTCGAACGCAATACCAATTTACATTAGCCACACTTCAACAAATGCCGTCAGGAATTCCCTTAACTCAGTGATTCCAAACCAGTACCCCTATGTACAGTCATACATTAGCTAGTAACATCGTCCTCCCCCCTCCCCCTCCCCTGCCCACTGTTGCCACCTCTCCCCCACATTATCACCAACTTTAGCACCTAACTGAACTGTAGAATGAAGGCCTTTCTTGGAACCTTTTATTTCTAAAATAATGAAGGAGGAATGATATTTTGTGTGTGCGTGTTTGTGTGTTAGAATGAATGGCGAAGGAATTCGTGTTGCGTCGCAAGTGCTGCCCACATCTCCTTCCCAGACAAGAAAGCTAACCATCCACAGGAAGGGCACACATTTGTCACAAAACATGCTTCCCCTGAATTACTCCTCTCTATTGCGGCACTTGCTTGACCTGCACACTGCAGTCCCATTTAAAATCAAGTAAGGTCCGCAGCTCGTGGTCGTGCGGTAGCGTTCTCGCCTCCCGCGTCCCGGTTCCCGGGTTCGATTCCTGGCGGGGTGAGGGATTTTCTCTGCCTCGTGATGACTGGGTGTTGTGTGATGTCCTTACGTTAGTTAGGTCTAAGTAGTTCTAAGTTCTAGAGCACTGATGACCACAGCAGTTAAGTACCATAGTGCAAAGAGCAATTTTTTTAAATCAAATAAGTTCAGATATGTGCACTATGCTTACTGTGCTCCACTCCTTGCTTCTGAACAGACAGAAATTGGACAACTTCTGGCTGTTTCTGCTTTGTGTCTAATAACTCTAATAATAATAATAACAATAATAATAAAAACAGTAATACTGTGAACAGGACAATAGTAGCCCTTATGTAGTTACTGCTGTGTCGTGTTGTCAATTAGTTCATTTATATGTTTCGAAACGAGTAATGAAGCAATTTCTGGACTACTGCAGGTACCGCCTACAACTTTGAGAGGACATTTTCTTTGGATATTTAGCATTTGTTACTTATATGTCTCAATTTTATCATCTGCGATGCACGTGACAGAGCACAATATGTGTGTGCAGTGGGTGTACTATGTAAGGAACCTCCACCGGATGAATGCTACTAACTGAGAAAAACTAATTATTCGTATTGTATAATCAATATTAAAGTCCAACAAAATGGTGGTAATGCTAATGATCTTTTGAAAATGATTTAGTTTTGTGATTGAAAAAGAATCGAGTCGTTTAGTTTTCACCCTTCAGAAAGTTTCATTTTACCCCTCAGGGGTAATTACTCCCCCGCTTGGGAACCACTGCTTAACTGATAGACAAAAACTGCAGCGTATGGCATTTCAGTATTTTATATTCTTCTTTTATCCAAAAGAAATTTCTTAACGAAATTAGATTGTTTCTTCGTAAAGTATATGGATGTATCCATCACAGGAATTAATGTCGGTTTACATGTTTCTACACAGGAAACATCGAGTCACAGTTAAAAGGTTTACAGAATGAATCATAGGTTATGGATATGTGGCACTATGTTTCGACTGCCGTCCTGGGAGCTAACGTGGGTACAATGCGATCTAGCATCTATAGAAAAATAACTACCACAGATTACAGCATTGACAACTCATCATGTCATTTTAGCCAACATTAGAAGTCATATTTCAAAGATATGATACACCTAATGAAAAAGTACCTATGAGTCACAATGGTCAACAGAATGAAATCAATATAATTAAAACAGTTGCTCATAATAGTAGCTAAGATTCTACAATAATAGACAAACTCCACAATAAAATCAAAACAAAAAACCACAAGCCCACAGTACAGCGGTTAACACAACAGTCATCTAAAAGAAATTACGTCTTCGACAGAAGCCAAATCTAAATGTACCGCGATCTAATACAGAGGTTCACGGTCATACCAAATAGAAAACTTATTTAAAAGGAAGAATATTAAGATTAGCTCCTCTACTGATAGTAAATTATAGCGAAAGTGGTCCATGATGTAAATCTTTTCAAAGCCTTCTGCAGCTACATTGCCCAGACAGACAGTAGTTTTGAGATTAGGCACAGAGAACACCTCAGTGTTTTGAGGCTTGGCAACTTGAACAAATTTGCATTTGCAGCCCACATTGGCGGAGAAAGCCATTCAGCGAGAAACATGGAGAGCAACCTGAAAATACTACATTTAGCAGAAAAAGGAGTCACTATGAAACTGTCAGAAGAAACAGAGGTACACACACACACACACACATATATATATATATATATATATATATATATATATATAAACAAAACGAGTTCCCCTGACGTTATTTCTTAATGAGCAGGCTGCGTAGGCTCACACTCCCTTCCTGAAAAACTTCCAGAAAGTACTTTCTACAATCCAATGTAAATTATGTTTCTAGAAGTAACTGCAATTCAAGTAACAAAGTTTATAATGTTGTATGTATCTACAATAGTCCGTGTTATTCATGGCAATAAATATGAAGAAATATTAATGTACTGTCATCGTCACTGTTCAGACAACAAATAAGGATTTCACACACTTTCTTATCTCATTTGTTTTCTATCGTTTTGTAAAATAAGTTTGTAACAGTGTAATTCACAAGATCCCCTTCATCTATCTATATTTAATATCTTACAATTAATATAATTTTCAGTTTAATACACCAGTAATTCCGCATCCTTTCACAAAATGCTAATCTTTGTATCACAGCGTCCTCGTCACTCACGTACTTTGTAAACTCTGCATTTGTTTTGCTATGGCGCGAGTCAAAACATGTGGTTCACACTGGAAATTAATTTTGTGACGAAACATGTCTAGTAATGCAAACCGATATATGTGATACTGAAGTTCGTTCATTGGAGGAAAACGAGACAAATGCTCCAGTTGGAAACTTCCCGTAAGATGAATTCTAACACAAGTCTGTAGCGCATTCACGCTTGTAACTGTGAATTATTGTTTATCCTAGGGAAACTCACCACTAAACAAATGCATGATACGTTACGGGCCGGCCGGTGTGGCCGTGCGTTTCTAGGCGCTTCAGTCTGGAACCGCGTGACCGCTACGGTCGCAGCTTCGAATCCTGCCTCGGGCATGGATGTGTGTGATGTCCTTAGGTTAGTTAGGTTTAAGTAGTTCTAAGTACTGGGGGACTGATGACCACAGATGTTAAGTCCCATAGTGCTCAGAGACATTTGAACCATTTGATACGTTACGACGAAAGCATGAAAGCTGTCTGATGATAAATTGTATAAATTCGAAACCGTTAACGTCAGTTTTTGAATAAAGTGCCCTAAAACCAATTTATTGCTGGTTTCTGTATTCCATCAACATTTGCAACATTTTATTTTATATAACCGCCACGATTTCCGACCATATCTTTATTTGACAAAATTGTCAGTTGGGTTAATAATGAATGTTAAACAAGAAATGGAGGACATCGGTATCATCACCACTTCATGGCCACTGCGTTCGCGTGCAGTGTCACATCGAATCATAACCATTTGTGGTGCGGCTTGTAGTCAGCGTACACAGGTTCAGAAGACTTTCCGTCTGTGGCTCTGACGTCCTAGAATTACAGATCTCGCGAAAAGGAATTGTATACTGATGGACACAATGCAGTGAGGTGACAAAATTCGTGGCAAACCTCCAAATATCGTGTCGGGTCTCCTTTTGCACGGCGTAGTGTAGCGACTCGACCTGGCGTGGGCTCAACAAATAGTTGGCAATATTGAGCCAAGCTGACTCCATAGCCGTCCATAATTGCGAAAGTCTTTCCGGTGCAGGATTTTGTGCGCGAACTAACCTATCGATCATGTCCCACAAACGTTCGATGGGATTCATGCCGGCAATCTGGATGGCCAAATCATTCGCCCGCGTTGTCCAGATGTTCTTGAAACCGATCGCGAACAGTTGTGACTCGCTGACACGGCGCATTGTCATCCATATAAAAATCCGTCGTTCTTTGGGAACATGAAGTCCATGAATGGCTGCAGATGGTCTCCAAGTAGACGAACATAACCATTTGCAATCAGTGATCTGTTCAGTCGGAACAGAGCACCCAGTCCATTTCATGTATACACAGCTCACACCATTAAGGAGCCACCACCAGCTTGCACAGTGCGTTGTTGAAAGATTGGGTCCATATCTTCGTGGGGTCAGCTCCACTCTCGAACCCTACCATTAGCCCATACCAACAGAAATTGGGACTCATCTGAGCAGGCCACGGTTTTGCCGTTATCTAGGTTACAACTGATATGGTTGAGAGGCACCCACTTGCCTTGCTCATACTGTGGCATCAAGCAGTCAGGCCTACAAGATGAGTGGTCTGCCAAGCGAGTGGATTTATTCTTATTTATCGAGTAACATCAATGATTGATTATGAGCTCTAGTACTCACAATTAAGCTACAAATTATTCTCCTGTTTGAATATTAGGCAACGGAAACGGATAACGCACATCTGACTTTTAGTAATTTACACAACTCTGATTGTTCACTACGCACTGGCAATACCACATTTTCTTTCTTACTCAACGGATTTGATCAACACGTGGCCATCGCACTGAATATGAATCGCGCACACATTATAAATTATGGATATCATGACTACACACTATTCGAAGAACAAGGCAACCAATCTTTTTCTTTTCACTGTCTTTTTTATTCCGATAAATTCCATTATGATTCAAAGATAACCTAAACACACCATTACATTTTCTACAACAATTACACAGGAGAAACTCCGCCCAGAGGGCATGGCTTTACATTGGTGATTCTCTATCTTATGGTCTCGTAATTATCTAACGCTACAGTGCACTTTCTGGATAGGGTGGTGGATCTTTTGCTATATCTCACACTTCGACTCTCACGCCCATCATCACGAAAATTTCCTCCAGACCGAGCGGTACAAAAAGGATCATGCATAACCCACTGCCTCTGAACCTATCTTGCTACTGTCCCATGCAAACCACACATACTTAAATTACATGAAATACATCACACTGGCAACATAGAATGCATCACAATGAATAGTCACAACGTTAGAATCACTTCACTTTCAGCTTCCCCACTTCGATTAGTATTCATCCCAGTTTCACACGACATTGCCCCACTTCGTAACTTTTCTTTCCTACCACGAACTCTGGAGGATATATGCACATCTTCCTGTGCAATGCAAGCCAAGTGGCGTTGCTGGATAGACGGCTGACTCACCTTGCTTCTCTCTCAGAGTATTAGAGTTTCAATCAACCTTCACACGGAAACATAATACGCAAAGTAATATTAAGATCATGTTCGTCACACACGCGAGTCCTCAACTGATACCTTGCACGAGTACTTCTCTTTATCCTTTGTCTCATACATAGATTGAGACTCACACAGTACTCACCACATGGAAGTGCTCGTCTCTAATTTCAGGTCCTGCACACGCCATTTCTTAAATATTTCCAACACAGTACACACGCTAGTAATTCAGCTTAACTTTAGCACTCGGAAGTATTTTAACTTAGTACTAGCACTCGTAAGTATTTCAACTTATTGCTACACGTGGTTTCATTCTGACCGTTGGTCACTTCCGAAGATTACTACGATCCTCTTAATATTACCTGCCTGTAATTTAATTCTCCCCCAAAAGTTCCTGAAATAGAGAAATTATTATTCCAAGCTACTCTTAAGTATTTCACATGGATACCAATTCTCTCCGCTCTTTTGTCTTTACGGAGCACACCTAAGATAGGTCTTACCCACACAAGATCCAGCGCCAGAGTGCTGAAACATGGCCGTTCTTCAGGTCATCTCGCACCTCCGCCTGGGTGGGGGAGCACCATGCTACCGTATTGGCCAGTCACATTTCAGGCGCTCAGAGCTTTGGTTCCACTAAAGGTGACCAAAGGACCGTCTCAAAGATGATTATATATTGCACATTCACTATCTGCAGTTAGCAGACGACCATACATTCATTCATTTCACAGATCTCACCAAATTGGATGTAGGGATTTATTTTGTGGGAGTGCACATGTGATAAATTAAATAAATAAATTGTCCTTCTTTCCTACACTGGTATCCGGCTTCGGTGTATTAAGTGAAATTGAGTCTTTATTACAAAAAATATGTTGTTCTGACAAGAGTAACGAAGAATGTTGTACCTATTTTCAGTGTCGGGTGGTACTGTACCCTTTCATGGTCACTAGCACAGGAGAAGCACTTCAGGCGATGTTGAGCTCTTAACAAAGGCACTCGCGTCAGTCGTCTGCTGCCATAGCTCATTAACGCCAGATTTCACCGCGTTGTTCTGATAGATACGTTCATCGTACGTCCCACATAGATTTTTGCGATCTTACACAAACGCCGCTGCTCTCGGGCGTTAAGTGTATGCAGTCGGCCACTGCACTGTCCGTGGTGGGAGGTAATGCATGAAATTTGGTATTCTCGGCACGCTCTTGACACTATAGGCGTCGGAATATTGAATTCCGCAATGATTTCGGAAATGAAATATCCCATGCGTCTAACTCCAACTACCATCTTGCGTTCAAAGTCCGCTACTTCCCGTCATGCGCCCATGATTATGTCGAAAACCTCCTTACATGAGTCACGTGAGTGCAAATGACAGCTCCACCAATGCACTGCCCTTTTTTTACCTGGGTACACGACACTACCGCCATCTGCATATGTACATATCGCTATCCCATGACTCTTGTCATCTCAGTGTGCGTTTGATATCAGGAAAGATAGCAAATAACGAAATGTGACGTATTAAATTTGTAGGCGATTTGGGGTACAAATCGTGCCACTTCTTGCAGGAACAACGGCTGTTACACCAGCTGCTTGGATAAAAGACCGTTACATGCTCTCTCAAATCTATGCCAGGCACTTGAGTGTGAATTTCAGCGCAGTCATACAGACGTAGCTGTTGATAATCCTTGTACGGGCAGTCATGAGGTGTGCGGCTGGTCCTGGCGGATGTTCGAGTCCTCCCTCGGGCATGGGTGTGTATGTTTGTCCTTAGGATAATTTAGGTTAAGTAGTGTATAAGCTTAGGGACTGATGACTTTAGCAGTTGAGTCCCATAATATTTCACACACATTTGAATATTTTGAATTTTCCTTGTACGATTCGGGACGGCCAAGAGAATAATACGTCTGTCCCCTAGGGCACAAGTCACAAAGAGCTACTGAGGTTCTCTTGAAGAGACCCTTTTTCAACCCATCGGTCTCATATTAGCTGTACAGTCGAAGGGTCCCGACCTACGTGAGCAACAACATCGTCGAAATATAAACCGCAGTCTAGAACGGCCAACGCTTCCTGACAGGAGTTTCTTCTTGTTAAACGAGACATACCCTGACCACGCAAATAACCAACATTCATATGTGAATTCTGATTGAGAATCAAGGTCTGTAGTCCTTCCACACATACGTAATGTGGATGGTGTTGTTGTTGTGGTCTTTAGTCGGAAAACTAGTTTGAAGCAGCTCTCCATGCTATGCTATCCTGTGCAAGCCTCCTCATCTACGGATAACTACTGCAATCTACATCCGCCTGGATCTGCTTACTGTATTCACCTCTAGGTCTCCCTCTGCCATTTGAAAACCCCCTTCCCCCCTCTCCCCCCCCCCCCCAACATACACACTCTTCCCTCCAATACCATACTTGTGATCGCTTCATGTCTCAGAATGGGTCCCATCAACCGATCTCTTCTTTTAGTCAGGTTGTGTCACAAATTTCTTGGATTCCCAATTGTACTTCCTCATCAGTTACGTGATGTCCTAATATAATCTTCCGCATTCTTCTGTGGTACCACATTTCAGAAACTTCTGTTCTTTTCTTGTCTAAACTGTTTATCGTCGATGTCTCACTTCCACAAGTGGCTACACTCCAGAAAAATGCTTTCAGGAAAGTTTTGCTAGCACTTAAATCTGTATTTGATGATAACAAACTTCTCTTCTTCAGAAATGCTTGCCCTGGCATTGCCAATCTAAATTTTATATCCTCTCTACTTACGCCATCATCAGTTATTTTGCTAGCCAAATAGCAAAAAACTCATCTACTACTTTTAGTATCTCGTTAACTAGCCTAATTTCCTCACCATCGACTGATTTAATTCAACTACTCCATTATATTTGTTTTAGTTCTGTTGATGTTCACCTTATATCCTCCATTCAAGACGTTGTCCATTCCATTCAACTGCTCTTCAAAGTTTCTGATAAAATTACAATGGCATCCACAAACCTAAAAGCATTATTTCTTTAGATGAACTTAAATCCTACTCCAAATTTTTCTTTCGTTTCCTTTACTACTTGCTAAAAGCCTTCCTCCTTTCTTAACCACTGCTTCCCTCTCATGGCCCTTGACTCTTATAGCTGCTGTCTGGTTTCTGTACAAGTTATCAATAGCCCCTCGCTCCCTGTATTTTAGCCATGAAACCGTCAAAATTTCGAACAGAGTATGTCTGTCTACATTGTCAAAATCTTTCTCTAACTTTTCAAACGGTATAAATGCAAGTTTCCGTTCCCTTAACCTATCTTCTAAGAGAAGTAGTAGGGTCCGTATAGCCTCACGTGCTCCCACATTTCTCCGGAATCCAAGCTGACCTCCCTCGACGTCGGCATCGACCAGTTTTTCCATTCTGGCGTTACTCCTACTTTTTCTGTATGGATGCGGTGAAATACTAATCATGTGCGTATCCAAGAGTATGGAGTCAACAGCGAGGACAAAACGTGGTCGCGTGGGATTAGCCGAGCGGTCTTGGGCGCTGCAGTCACAGACTGTGCGGCTGGTCCCGGCGGAGGTTCGAGTCCTCCCTCGGGCATGGGTGTGTGTGTTTGTCCTTAGGATAATGTAGGTTAAGTAGTGTTTAAGCTTAGGGACTGATGACCTTAACAGTTAAGTCCCATAAGATTTCACACACATTTTAACATTTTATTTTTATTTTTTATTTATTTGTTTATTTATTTATTTATTTTTTTGACAAAAGGGGAAAAGGTTGGCATATGTAACCATACACGCCTGTTTTTCTTCGAAGGAGCTAGTGTTTCGGTTAGCTGCTTCACTTCGAGGCGGTGGCAAAGTTGAGTGTTTTGGCCTGGGTCCTGCAGGTAGAGGCGGGAAGTGAGCACGTGCGGCTCTCGTGCGCCGTGTGTGCCGAGCCCTTAGCACCACCGCTCGTTAGCGCCTCGCTGCCTCACCTGGACCCACAAAAGTACCGGAGGCTGCGCCGCCGACACAAAAAACGACTTACTCTCTACCTGCAGCAGGAGGACCACTGCAGCATCAACAGCCGGCTGCTTCCAAACAGTTCGCTGAAGGGAAGGTATCTAAAAGGCAACTTTCGTTTAAAGTAAATATGTGCGTACGCTCTCGTACTGGCAGACATTTCACCCAGCCTCCCTACAAGATTAAATGTAGTTTCCGCTCCCTAGTTCCATAGTGAGGAATTCCTCCAAGATGCAGAATATATCATAAAACAAGATTGCAAAATACATATTAACAAGGAGAAAGAGATACGCTAATGTAAGTTTCACAGAAGCAATGAAATAGTCCACATTGATGTAGCACAAGTCAAAAAACCTTAAAAATATTTTCATTCTAAATGTCATAAAAATGTAAATATGCAGTATATTGAGTTGCATATGATAATTCTTAGGCTATTGTAGCTACGCAACGTCAAACAGAAATATCAGTTTACAACACTTATTTACAGCGCTCACATTACTGCATTGAAGGGGTACAAAAATCAGTTTTTACGTAATACTAGCATTATTTGATGTTATAAATCCATGCATATAGTATAAATGGTGGTATGAATGTGTGTATATGTGTGCGTGTATGTTCCACATCTCCTCCTAAACCACTAGACCGACTTCAAGCGAACTTGGTACTCATATCCCTTACTGTTAGGCGACAATCGCTGTGAGGATAAGTCATAGTTCGGGAGATACGACGTAATACATAACGAGTTGTAAGGAAAACTGTCGCATCATGCATGACGTCTAAATTTGCAACTTCTTTGCTGCTAAATCTATTCTCAACGTATTTTGCTGCCAGCACCCTAATATGCCGCTGAATGTACCTACACAAACATACGATCGTATGGCACATAGGCAGTAAGACCTCATAAATAGACATACGTGACAAATTGCCGCATCATGCATGAAATTTTAATACTTCTGTCTGAAAGAAAATCTTTACTTCTGAAGTCAGTCCTGCAGTCGAGTCAACTTAAATATGTCCATGTCACCTGGCAGAGCTTTTGACAGCTTTCAACTGCGAAGCGCAAATGGTTGTAGTCTACAACGTTAGCCCTGTATGGAGCTACCAAGATACATTGCCACAGAGACTTACACAAAATCGCGTTCTAGATACGCGAAGCAGTTGGACCCAGTGTACAGAAAATATCCGGAATCGTCTTTCGTAATTTGGATATTGCATATATACATTCTTCCATTACGCATATTTATCCGTACGACTGTTTCATAATGTCAAAGGTGTTTTCACTAATACCTGGAAATGGTATTTTTCGATATTTCAGTACAAACGCAGTTAATTTTTTATTTTCGTTTCCAATGTAAAATTGACACCTAGTAACATATAGGCCTATGCATCAGTCGGTTCTACTAAAAAACTCGCAAAATAAAGGACGATTTAGGAAAACCTCGAAAACCTAAATCTCGACTGCCGGACGGGTATCTGAACCGTCGTCCTCCCCGAATGGAAGTCCAGTTTGCTAACCACTGCGCCATATCGCTCGGGGACCACTGTAGTAGGAGTCAGTCACCAATAAATCCTTCAGGCTACTATCAGACATAATGTTGTTAGTAGTTAAGCTTCTCATTGCCGCCGGCAAGTCATTACAATTTCTGGTACTGTTCCGACGAACTGAGCTGTAGATTTGAAAAAGAGATATGTTATTTAAGAGAAATTCCATTAAGGGAAATCTGTATTGGGAATCAGTAGTTAACATCCTCTGGGACATTTTAGCTTCGCTTCATGAGTTACCACAAAAAATGATCCCATACGACACCATACGATTAAAGTCAGCTAAGTATGGTATCTTTTTTATTTTTATCTCACAAAATCCACATTGCAAATGAAGATTTGCTTAAGCCCAAAACAGTTCTGTTTATCACTTCTAAGACGTAAAGTTACAAAGTTATTTTTTATTTATCTGCAAATACATATCCGGAACCCTGATACACACTGAAATCTCCGAGTCAAAGTCAGTACGAAAAGTTAAAATGGAGTATCGTAAGGAAATTTCTTTTCTCTATTTGAAGACGATCAACACTGTAGTAAATCATGCTAAGTTGGTGGACGTGCACGACAACAACGCAGCATCACATGGCGCAGTATTTACATAGCGCAGACGCTTTCAGTGTTCAGAGACAAATAACAAAATGGCAGGCAATCTCTCTGTAACGAACCGGATATCGCGAGAGGAATGAGAGCGCACATTCAGGTCTTACAAGGAAACGTCAGCCGGCTGGTGTGGCCGAGCGGTTCTAGGCGCTTGAGTCTGGAACGGCGCCACCGCTACGGTCGCAGGTTCGAATCCTGCCTCGGGCGTCGATGTGTGTGATATCCTTAGGTTAGTTAGGTTTAAGTAGTTCTGAGTTCTAGGGGACTGATGACCTCAGATGTTCAGTCCCATAGTGCTCAGAGCCATTTGAACCAGCCGGCCGGGGTGGCCATGCGGTTAAAGGCGCTACAGTCTGGAACCGCGCGACTGCTACGGTCGCAGGTTCGAATCCTGCCTCGGGCATGGATGTATGTGATGTCCTTAGGTTAGTTAGGTTTAAGTACTTCTAAGTTCTAGGGGACTGATGAACTTAGAAGTTAAGTCCCATTGTGCTCAGAGCCATTTGAGCCACTTGAACCATTTGAACCATTTGAAGGAAACGTCAACAACTCGATCTTATATTTTGAACAGGAAAGTATACTTGCAAGCTATTATTCACAGAAATCGATGCCCCGCCAAAATTTGGCCCATAATTCTGACAGCATGCAGTTATACAGCTTTTAAATGTCGCGAACACCGGTTTGCTTGTCGCTCGGCCCTTCATGCAGCCGGCTAACCGCCGAACGCGAAATTCTGTAGGCGGAGCGACCACCTGACTAAATGCTGATGACGAGGGAACAGGAGGGAGGCGGTAACATATTCACAAAACGTGTTATGAAATGATACATGTTATTCTAGGCAAAAAACAGGTAAATAGTGTGAGTATAGTACATAATGTTTCGTCTTCACGATGATATACTTTTAATATTATCTAACTGTATTCTCGTATTGATGTTCTATAGTTACATATGCACCTCAAAAGAAAAATGAGTAAACGTAAGCAACTGAAGATTTATTATGAATGAAATTTAAATAGTTTCGATTTACAATTCAACCGCGAAGAACAGTGCGTCTCCTGCATTTGCACTACACTTTTAACATTGTCGGCTTTAAAATACAGTAGGTTTCAAAAAGAATATACGTATTTCGAATGCATAAATTTATTAAACTTCAAGACGTACGAATATGAAACCTTACACACATTTTTACGAACCTCTCAAGTTCAGATTACAGATCTTCAATATGTCCTCCATCAGCGACACGAATAGTGTCACATCGATAAATTCCTCTCATACTCGGGCAAGCGTTTCATTCGTCACTGGTGTTATGGCAGTGCGGATCCGGTTCTTCAACTCTTACAGGTTCTGTGGGAGAGGTGGCACATAAACGTTGTCTTTAATGAATCCCTACGGGAAGAAGTCAGAGGATGTCAAATCCAGTGACCGTGGAGCCCAGCTGAGACATGCTAAGTTGCCAGCTCCTTGACAACCAATCCAACGATTCGGTAGAGTTTCATTCAGATATTCACGCACATGGCGACTCCAGTGTGGGTGTGCCCCGTCTTGTTGAAAAATGAAGTTGTCTTCGAGCAGCCTCCGAAACAACCAGTTTTGTAACGTAGCGAGATACTGCTGACTGTTAACCGTGTTTCCATCAAAGAAGAATGGGCCGTAAACAGATGATCGGGATATCGCACAAAACACATTGTCTTTGGGCAAACCTCGTACGTGTGCAGTGGCTGTATGTGGATTCTGTAGGCCCCAAATTCGAACACTGTGTTTGTTTACCTGACCACTAACATGGAAAGTCGCTTCATCACTGAACTCGATGCGTTGTGCGAAAGTGTTATCATTGTCAATAGCATCAAGAATCTCGTTACAAAATGCCACACGTTTGCGTTTGCATGAGGCCGCAGAGCTTATAACAGCTGTAACTTGTACGGCTTCATAACCAACCGACGTCTCTAAACACGCCAAGTTGTTGTTGTAGGCAGTTGTAACTCCCGACTGGCACGACGAGTTGATTTTGAAGGACTACGTTGGGAAGCAGTTTGAATTCGAGGAGGGCGGCCAGAACTCTTTCCTATACAAACACATTCTGTATCTAGAAACTGTCGATACCATCTGCCTCAACCTGAAACGTCTTTGCACTGAAATCACAGAATTGCACTTCGCAAACTCGAGAACACAAAATAATTTCTGCATTTTAAACATTCGACGATTACCAAGCAAAACAGAAGACAACTGACATCTAGCGGCTATTAATACATGGTGAGTCACCTAACGTTTCCGCTGGATATATTTCGTAAACCACATCAAATACTGCCGAACCGATTCCACAGACCGAACGTGAGGAGAGGGGTTAGTGTAATTGTTTAATACAAACCATACAAAAATGCACGGAAGTATGTTTTTTAACACAAACCTACGTTTTTTTAAATGGAACCACGTTAGTTTTGTTAGCACATCTGAACATATAAACAAATACGTAATCAGTGCCGTTTTTTGCATTGTAAAATGTTAATTACATCCGGAGATATTGTAACCTAAAGTTGACGCTTGAAACTTCCGACGTTCAGTTGTGTGTTGTAACAAACACGGGCCACGGTCGGCGAGCAGCATCTGCAGGGACATGTTTACGATGACGACCGTGTTTTCGAGTGTGGCCGTAGTGCACTGTTGTGGTTTCGTCTAGCTGTCGCAGTGTCCGCATGTAGCGCTTGCTGCTATTGTTATTCTGCATTCGTCTCCGCACGCAGACCAACTGTAGTACACCGTGTTACCAGACGTCTGTGATAGTGTACTGTTGGAGGAACTGTGACCATGGTGTATTCGAACTCTGAAAAAGCGGAGATGATACCGCCAACTGTATGAAACAGGTATGGTCGTAGCACGCAAACGGGTCCGTAACAGGCCCGTCACAGGAGAAGCGGGTGCAGTTGGTGTGTTAGCTGCTGTTGCCATGAACCCACACATGAGTACACGGGACATTGCGAGAGCCGGTGGACTGAGTCAAAGTAGTGTCATGCGCATACTGCATCGTCACCGCTTTCACCCGTTTCATGTGTCGCTACATCAGCAATTACTTGGTGATGACTTTAATCATCGAGTGCAATTCTGTCAATGGGCATTAACAGAGAATGCGTTGCAGTTCTACCTGTTTACCGATGAAGCGGGTTTCACAAACCACGGGGCAGTGAATCTACGGAACATGTATTACTGGTCTGTGGACAATCCTCGCTGGCTCAGACAGGTAGAGTGACAGCGACCGTGGACTGTAAATGTATGGTGCGGAATCATTGGCGACCACCTCATTGGTCCTCACTTCATTGCAGGGGCCCAAACAGCTGCAACATACATCGCGTTTCTACAGAATGATCTGCCAACGTTGCTCGAAAATGTCCCACTGGAAACGCGTCGACGTATGTGGTACCAGCATGATGGTGCACCTGCACATTCCGCAATTAACACTAGGTTGACCCTAGACAGGATGTTCGACGGGTGTTTCATGGGACGGGGAGGACGCATAAATTGGCCAGCCCGTTCTGCTGATCTTACACCTCTAGACTTCTTTCTGTGGGGTACGTTAAAGGAGAATGTGTACTGTGATGTACCTACAACCCCAGAGGATATGAAACAACGTATTGTGGCAGCCTGCGGCGACATTACACCAGATGTACCGCGGCGTGTACGACATTCATTACGCCAGAGATTGCAATTGTGTGCAGCAAATGATGGCCACCACATTGAACATCTATTGGCCTGACATGTCGGGACACACTCTATTCCACTCCGTGATTCAAAACGGGAACCACATGTGTACGTGTACCTCACCCCTCATGGTAAGTACAGTCGTGGACAAAACGATCGAGACCCCTCGCCTTTTCGTTATGCTGATCCGCACGGCATTAAAGTCTGCTGCACAGCATAACAGGCAAGGCGACGAAGTGCTGCCAACATACTATGCACAGGCGTGAAACTGACAAACTATTTGAACTTTTTTAGACTGTTTTCCATAATTTGTAAGACTATATAAATGCTGATTAATGTGTTAAACACAACACGTAAATACACTCCTGGAAATGGAAAAAAGAACACATTGACACCGGTGTGTCAGACCCACCATACTTGCTCCGGACACTGCGAGAGGGCTGTACAAGCAATGATCACACGCACGGCACAGCGGACACACCAGGAACCGCGGTGTTGGCCGTCGAATGGCGCTAGCTGCGCAGCATTTGTGCACCGCCGCCGTCAGTGTCAGCCAGTTTGCCGTGGCATACGGAGCTCCATCGCAGTCTTTAACACTGGTAGCATGCCGCGACAGCGTGGACGTGAACCGTATGTGCAGTTGACGGACTTTGAGCGAGGGCGTATAGTGGGCATGCGGGAGGCCGGGTGGACGTACCGCCGAATTGCTCAACACGTGGGGCGTGAGGTCTCCACAGTACATCGATGTTGTCGCCAGTGGTCGGCGGAAGGTGCACGTGCCCGTCGACCAGGGACCGGACCGCAGCGACGCACGGATGCACGCCAAGACCGTAGGATCCTACGCAGTGCCGTAGGGGACCGCACTGCCACTTCCCAGCAAATAAGGGACACTGTTGCTCCTGGGGTATCGGCGAGTACCATTCGCAACCGTCTCCATGAAGCTGGGCTACGGTCCCGCACACCGTTAGGCCGTCTTCCGCTCACGCCCCAACATCGTGCAGCCCGCCTCCAGTGGTGTCGCGACAGGCGTGAATGGAGGGACGAATGGAGACGTGTCGTCTTCAGCGATGAGAGTCGCTTCTGCCTTGGTGCCAATGATGGTCGTATGCGTGTTTGGCGCCGTGCAGGTGAGCGCCACAATCAGGACTGCATACGACCGAGGCACACAGGGCCAACACTCGGCATCATGGTGTGGGGAGCGATCTCCTACACTGGCCGTACACCACTGGTGATCGTCGAGGGGACACTGAATAGTGCACGGTACATCCAAACCGTCATCGAACCCATCGTTCTACCATTCCTAGACCGGCAAGGGAACTTGCTGTTCCAACAGGACAATGCACGTCCGCATGTATCCCGTGCAATCCAACGTGCTCTAGAAGGTGTAAGTCAACTACCCTGGCCAGCAAGATCTCCGGATCTGTCCCCCATTGAGCATGTTTGCGACTGGATGAAGCGTCGTCTCACGCGGTCTGCACGTCCAGCACGAACGCTGGTCCAACTGAGGCGCCAGGTGGAAATGGCATGGCAAGCCGTTCCACAGGACTACATCCAGCATCTCTACGATCGTCTCCATGGGAGAATAGCAGCCTGCATTGCTGCGAAAGGTGGATATATACTGTACTAGTGCCGACATTGTGCATGCTCTGTTGCCTGTGTCTATGTGCCTGTGGTTCTGTCAGTGTGATCATGTGATGTATCTGACCCCAGGAATGTGTCAATAAAGTTTCCCCTTCCTGGGACAATGAATTCACGGTGTTCTTATTTCAATTTCCAGGAGTGTATAAGACAGAAATGAAAGAAGAAACGCTAATTGGTATGAACTGTACCAATAAAAATGAATTTCAACTTATCGAGAAAACATAACTGTTTTAGTAAGACAAAAAACCCCAGATCGTTACGAATTAGCAAAATATTATCCGCATTCGGCCGCGAAACGGTCTGTGTCAGCGTTCAGACCAGTCATACTGGATTACTGTTGCTGACCTACCACGAAAGTGTGCAAATTTAGCAATTCGTGAAGATTCATAACGAAATTCAGTTAAAAATCATTCAGTGCCACACTTAAGTCAATTCCATTATTGACAAAAGCGGAAAAAGTAGGCAGTAACATGTATTAAATTCTACAAAAGTGTCACATTTTTTACATCCACAGTATAGAATAAAGGGAGCGATAAAACGTATCGGGGGCGCGAGAGTTTCTTAAAATTGCTTTACTGATATTTTACCTGCCTCCATCGAGATTAGAACCGAAAACAAACCAGACCTTGCTTTCACTACACTAGCAGACAACCCAGGCAAACAGCCCTCTATTATTACCCCTGACATGAATAAGCTGGCAATTTCGCAACGAAAATGGCAAAAGTGAACTGCAGCTTCTGTTGCATAGAACTTTCTGGACTCAAAAACATGAATTTTCTACCTTTATGTCAGCGCTTATGTGACAGTCATTCGGGATGTTTATCGAAATAACAAAATACTGTTATTAGCGAGTAAATTTAGTAGGATAATTCTGCACCACCCCAGGAAATAAACGGCTACATAGCTGCCAAACGTATTCTACACCGTTTAGAATTCTCCACTAGGCTCCCCACAGCCAGAAAATGTTCATTAGCCGAAGTGTTTCTTAAGCTAGCTAGCAATGGGAATGTTCGCACTTCTAAAACGCGGTGGCGTTAATACTGGGATGTGAATTACCACGTGTATAGGCAAATGGATTCTATTTGCATTCTTGTAAACGTGATTTTTTATGGTTTGTATTAACCAATTACACTAGCCCCTCTCCTCACGTTCGGTCTGTGGAACCGATTCGTCAGTATTTGATGTGGCTTACGAAATATATCCAGGGGTAATGTTAGGTGACTCACCCTGTATATATATATATATATATATATATATATATATATATATATATATATATATATTGTTGTGGTCTTCAGTCCTGAGACTGGTTTGATGCAGCTCTCCATGCTACTCTATCCTGTGCAAGCTTCTTCATCTCCCAGTACATACTGCAGCCTACATCCTTCTGAATCTGCTTAGTGTATTCATCTCTTGGTCTCCCTCTACGATTTTTATCCTCCACGCTGCCCTCCAATACTAAATTGATGATCCCTCGATGTCTCAGAACATGTCCTACCAGCCGATCCCTTCTTCTAGTCAAGTAGTCACACAAACTCCTCTTCTCCCCAATTCTGTTCAATACCTCCTCATTAGTCATGTGATCTGCCCATCTAATCTTCAGCATTCTTCTGTAGCACCACATTTCGAAAGCTTCTATTCTCTTCTTGTCTAAACTATTTATCGTCCACGTTTCACTTCCATGCATGGCTACACTGCATACAAATACTTTCAGAAATGACTTCCTGACAATTAAATCTATACTCGATGTTAACAAATTTTTCTTCTTCAGAAACGCTTTCCTTGCCATTGCCAGTCTACATTTTATATCCTCTCTATTTCGACCATCATCAGTTATTTTGCTCCCCAGATAGCAAAACTCCTTTACTACTTATGTTTCTCATTTCCTAATCTAATTCCCTCTGCATCACCCGACTTAATTCGACTACATTTCATTATCCTCGTTTTGCTTTTGTTGATGTTCATCTTATACCCTCCTTTCAAGACACTGTCCATTCCGTTCAACTGCTCTTCCAAGTCCTTTGCTGTCTCTGACAGAATTACAATGTCATCGGCGAACCTCAAAGTTTTATTTCTTCTCCATGGATTTTAATACCTACTCCCAACTTTTCCTTTGTTTCCTTTATCGCTTGCTCGATATACAGATTGAATAACATCGGGGATAGGCTACAACCCTGTCTCACTCCCTTCCCAACCACTGCTTCCCTTTCATACCCCTCGACTCGTATGACTGCCATCTGCTTTCTGTACAAATTGTAAATAGCCTTTCGCTCCCTGTATTTTACCCCTGACACCTTAAGAATTTGAAAGAGAGTATTCCAATCAACATTGTCAAAAGCTTTCTCTTAGTCTACAAATGCTAGAGACGTAGGTTTGCCTTTCCTTAATCTTTCTTCTAAGATACGTCGTAGGGTCAGTATTGCCTCACGTGTTCCAACATTTCTACCGAATCCAAACTGATCTTCTATGAGGTCGGCTTCTAACAGTTTTTCCATTCGTCTGTAAAGAATTCGCGTTAGTATTTTGCAGCTGTGACTTATTAAACTGATAGTTCGTTAAGTTTCACATCTGTCAACACCTGCTTTCTTTGGGATTGGAATTATTATATTCTTCTTGAAGTCTGAGGGTATTTCGCCTGTCCCATACATCTTGCTCACCAGTAGTTCTAATGGAATGTTGTCTACTCCGGGGGCCTTGTTTCGACACAGGTCTCTCAGTGCTTCGTCAAACTCTTCACGTAGTATATATATATATACATATCTCTCTCTCTCTCTCTCTCTCTATATATATATATATATATATATATATATATATATATATATATATATATATATATATATATATATATATATATCGCATTGCGCAGCATCAGTCGCACTGCTGTCATTTCGAAGAGTACGCTCAGACATAAAAGTGTTGGTAAATAACATAATTCAGTTCTGTCGAGAAGAAAAACCGAAAGACCTGCTATGTTTAAAAAATGTAAAAACAGGGTATTTATGATTGAGAGGGAGGATATTGTAACATAACGGGCACCCTTTCTTAGAGCAATGAGAGAAAACTAGAATTTCGGACGCATCTCTCTAGGGGAATGGATCTTTTTTTTCGTTTCCTACATATAAACAAATACGTAATCAGTGCTGCAGAATATATTAAAAGCTATAGTACCATACTGTTATCTACCACACGAACAGCTGCACTGTTCGCCCGTAAAATAAGTTTTATCTTTCTATTGTTCAATTCGATTGTTTTTCTGCTGCTGTGTGTTAACAGAATGTATGTTTTTTCCATTTGCTGCACTTATACCAAGTATAGTTCAGGAACTGTTTTACATTTTGATTGAGCACAGTTATATCGCTCGTGCGTCATTACAAACAACCAGTAACAGTGCATGTCAACAGTTCGCAGCGTGCTGACCTAAAACGGTGGTTGTAAAGTGAACAGGTGACGCATAAATCAGTGAATAAATTCAGTACTATAGGTAACGTTGTGAACAAAATAATACAGGTAGCGTTGTGAACGAAACAATAGAGGTGACGTTGTTTCTTGAAACGAGGCAGAGTAGACACTAAAAAGGAGTCTTGGTGTCTTTTCATTTCATTAAGTTTTTGTTCCATTTCCAGCTTCGTTTTGTATCGGCGGCATACGAGAAAGAAGAACACGAGGCAGCTCCGCACTTGGCATAGCAGACGGCAATAGCTGCGCGCGTGGAGCGTAGCTGCCAATCTCGGCGAGGAAAATCTCCAACATATCTAATGCGTTTTTTCTAGGAAGGAAAGAGATATCACTCCATCCACCGTCAAAACCAGTTTCGTTATGTTAGGTATATTTCGTATGAGCAACCTATGTCCTAAAACCCACCAAACGTAAACTGGCCAGCGACTACATTTTCCGCTGCAAACTTTTTCGAATATCCTCAGTGTAGTACTTTACTTCGAAGTATCACAACAACTATTGAATGACAAGAAAGCAAGTTCGTTATCAAGCTACACGAGCAGTGCGTTTCTCTCCACATAATGACAGTACAGACAGAACACGAAATCTTAGTCAGCAGAAGGCAAGACCCCTTACCTCCAGTTATCCAGAGCGACAGTCAAACTAGATGCTGGGGCGCGCTTTGCGCAGTCATTGTCACACAACACTGTAACACAACAACAACAAAAATGAAAGTGAGTCAAGCCCTCAGGACTTAACGTCTTTCAAGATTTCTGCTTATGGGTACATTCTGTGAATCTGTTGCAGGTAAGAGGTTAATAATACCTGACAACAGAGCACTACGAAATGAGTAGATAACTTGTCGAATGAGTAGGTGACAGAAATCGCCCTATAAGAGAAAGCGAGATGCAGAGAGGCCACGGAATTTCTGGATGAACATAAAGCTGCTATTCAGACGGAGGAAAATCATTCACAGCCAAGCCATAAAGACGACTGGAATCTATATAACATTTATCGAACATGGAAAAGTGCGTTCCGTACTGAAAAAGGGTACAGAAACACTTCGCCAAAGAAGGAACCAAATTTCGATGATGTATCGAACAAAAGTAGCAAAGGCGCAAAACAAAGGAAAGGCCTATTGCAGTGCAGCCAGGCGCATGTAGAGAACTCCCCATAAAACTAAATATCAGTTTCTACACAAGAGACGCCCAAGAAGCTTGACCCACGACATACCAGTCAGGAATTCGTAATACAAACACTGAGACAGGGCAGACAGAGCTGCGCGCAAACAGCATCTGTAAAATTAGTACTTACCAGGACGGTAATATAGAAAATACAAAATATAAACTTACATGTAATCTACAAAGGATGTGAAGACGCATTCCGCCATACCAGGCTAGAAGAAACATCCGATCTACTAACAGCGCTGAGACATTATTAAGTACGATACACCCGAAAGGAAAATTTTTAACGTTTCCTTTTTACGAAATTGCGAATTTTCTTCAGTTGCTGTCGAGAAAATCTACATTCTTATCATCAGCTTCTGGAGTACTTATTGCTTAAAGTTTGCTTAGAAATATTGTGGCGTATGATACAAGCTATTCGTTGAATCGCATCGCACATCAACCTCAGCAACTGTGGTCACACTGCTCTTATCACATACAATTTTATTCTTACATGGACGCAACATTTTTGAAAATAGCCCGGTAAAAGAGTACGAGAATTCAGAAAGTCGTGCATAAGATGAATAAGAAAATGAAGTTCGAAATTCTGTGCTTACTGGAACCATGCACAAGAAGTTGAATCATCACACACGGTCAAAAACTATTCAAAGCTATTGTCTTATTTAATAAGGATATCTCGGCTATAAAAATTGCACAATTCTGCAATGAAGACATGATTTGTGTTGAGGTTATAACAATCACAGGAAGTTAAAGTTTTGTCTCGTGTACTTCCAGTTCACTGACGCCGTGGGTAAGCACGTAGAGCAATTCAAACACATGTGAGATACGCTTCAATGCCACTAATCTCTACAATGGACTTGAATGCTAAGGCACGATTATGGTCTAGTTTAGAATGATAGAGACATCATACTACAGGAATCCGTAATGGAATTAAATAATGACCAGGAAAGGTGCAAATCTCCCACATGTGAAGGGAGAGCTGATGTGCAAAAAAATACAGACGTCAAAATACTTAATGAAATGCAGTCGGGAAGATCGGAACCTAGAATGTTTTCAGGTTACTACTGTAGAAATGAACTAGAGGTGAAGACGCTTGACAAAGGCAAATGGTTCAAATGGCTCTGAGCTCTATGGGACTTACATCTGAGGTCATCAGTGCCCTAGAACTTAGAACTACTTAAACCTAACTAACCTAAGGACATCACACACATCCATGCCCGAGGCAGGATTCGAACCTGCGACCGTAGCAGTCGCGCGGTTCCGGACTGAAGCGCCTATAACCGCTCGGCCACAGCGGCCGGCTGACAAAGACACGTTCCAACATAAGAAACCTAACTGGAACCATGTGAGGAGTATTTTCCGCTGCCGATAGAAGCACATGATAAGGTGGGCACAAGACCTCCAGAATTGGACACTGCGATACAAGAGGACATGAAATGTGAGCGGAGGCAAATGGGCTGGAGTTCACAAGCACCACATAACGGAAGTCTCCACGGACTGAGAACAGAAGTCCGAGGGCGAGAAGATTTTAGCAGGAACATAAAGCAGTAAGCAGTAATTTAAACACCGGCTGCGACAGTCAAGAATAAAGAGCTGGAACTGGTTCGTGGCACAGAGTCTGCATCTCGACTAAGGGAGTATCCCTTATAAAATCGTTTGACAAAATATTGAATTTCTGACAGTGTTATTAATTCTAAAAGCAGCAGACGGCAGCATGACAGAAAAGTAGCGGATGGACACTCTCCTTCCAGGCGACACTGCAGAGCACGAATTTGACGAAGAGAGAAAACTGCAGAACAAAAGTAAGGAAGCATACTATGGAGACGAGGTAGTTATTCCGTTTTCAGAAGAGGAGACGAGTAAAGGAGTCGTAACGGTAACCCTGCTAAAGTTCTCCATTTCGTTCACGTGTGTGGTATTTCACATTTGTTACAACTTTGCAATTCGTGTGTACTGCAGGGGAAACACCAAACATCCGAAAGAAAGCAAATGCTGTTATTTTAAAAAGTGTGAGGACAGTTACCCCCTAGTTCAAAAGCCCTGCACACTAATATGCCTTCTCAACACCTTAGTGAAATTGTTAGAAAAGCTACTCTGCGTGTGACTACAGGAGAAAAGAGTTTTTCATGGAACTTAATCGCAACAATTTGAATTAGGAAGTGGGAAATCAATAGAAGAAACTGTAAATGTGCAATAATACTTAGAAAAAATTGTTCACATATAAGTATTGCAAATATCGCCGTAGCGTCTTATCACTTATGGTGGCAGCACGTGTTTGGCTGTCTTTGGGCCTTGGACTGCTCACGTGCATTACAAAACTGTTTAAAGAACTACTGCCAAAACAGAAGAATAACTTAGTCGTACCCAGGGAAGAAACTTACAAAAGAAATTTCAAAAGGCTGCTAACACGGATCATGTGTTCTTCTATCCGGTACTCGGCCTGGTGTTAGGAAATTAGCAGCGAACGAAGCGGTCGTAGAGCTAATGGCATATGACGATGACGTGACGATCTTTGTGAAGGGAAGCTCCAGAGGTTATCTGGAAGACGTATGTAACACAGTTCTTCAATAACTGTATGAGTGATTCCAAGGCGTTAAACCTTTTCAAAGACCTGATCATGACAGTAAATATGATGTCCATAAAGAGAAACTACATCAACGGGTATCTCGGCATCTATTTGAACGAACGACAAAATTATTAGTGCCCTTACTGAAGAAATGAGCAAGAGAGGCAAGAAGGGTAATGAACAATTTTTTTAATCTAGCCAGTTATGTTTAAAAACTACCAGTGCTGGCAGTAAGAACTGTCATAACACTACTGCTTCATGACTTCGTTAGGTGCGGTGGACTGTTCTTACAACGCTAGCAAAACGAAGTCATACAGAGGGAAGCGAACGCCAGCCTGAAGTCCAGACACCGTTCCTCAAGTGGATGTATTCATAATGTAAGAGCACTTACCCAAGAACCTGATGAATCGGAAGAAGGTAGCCATCACCTCTGAAGGGTGCAGCTGGGTGATAGTACAGCTCCAGATAAAGGAAGGAAGAAAGATTATAGTTTAACGCCCCACGGAAACTGACTTCATTAGAGATGGGTCACAAGCTCGGATTACGAAAGAATGAGGAAGGATCTCCACTGTGCTCTTTTCGAAGGAGCCATCCCGGCGTTTGCCTGGAGCGATTTAGGGAAACCACAACCTAGATCTGGAGGCAAATTTGAACCGTCGTCCTCCCGAACTCGAATCCAGTGTTCTTTTCACTGCACCATCTCATTACAGCTCCGGATAGGTACTATGGAAGGTTTATTAAAAAAGGAAACCCTATGGCGACAACTGCCTGCTGCAGCCTGTTGTACCTCCTGGCGTGGGGTGCTGCTGTTGGAGAAGTACTGGCCAACAAATTCTTGTAAACACCTCTCCAAATCAGACCCCCATCCTTGGATGACATCAGGTATTCTCAGATGCTCGCCATTTTTCTCTCTGCAAAAAAATGGGTCTGAGCAGTATGGGACTTAACTTCTGAGGTCATCAGTCCCCTAGAACTTAGAACTACTTAAACCTAACTAACCTAAGGATATCACACACATCCATGCCCGAGGCAGGATTCGAACCTGCGACCATAGCGGGCGAGCGGTTCCAAACTGTAGCGCCTAGAACCGCTCGGCTACTACAGCCGGCGTTCTCTCTACACAATCGTAGTAGCCTGTGTACGTGACTCCAAGTACCACGATCTTCATCAGCTATTAACTTTGAGGTGGACACCACTGCAGTGGAAGATGAAGCATCCAGTCACCTTCCAAGGACTTTTTCTCTAATACCAGCAGGCGCCCGCGTAGGCTGGGAACCAAATGCAGCCAACATGGTGCCTACACATCACTGAGTCATTTTCCAATGACTATCTTCTGCTGGTGAATACCTCTCAGGTGAGTCACTTATTTGTGCCCAGGACAGGGGATGACCAGTCTCTCTGTAGCTGTACACTGTGCCTTGAGGGACTTCATCGTCACTGATCATAATCCAGTAGGACCATCACCTGTTGAATGAAACACTTGCGCGCCAACTCCTCTGACTCCAATGTCCAGCTCTGTAGCGAATGCTGTGCTGCCTCCCGAGCCGGCATTTTGTAACCTCGGCACCTGACCTAGTGACAGCCACTAAGTCATAGAGGCCAACAGCCTCCCACCCACTGCAATCCTATGTCAGTATGAAAATGAGTAAAGGGCTACTGTAAACAGGGACGCATCACTGAAGACTTGCGGAGCGATTCCTAACGCTACCTCTACAACCCACATCTAGGTGAGGAAGCGGCACCACTCCCTGACCTAGGGAAGGCTGACTCCTGCGCCAATCTGAGATCACGGACCGACCCCTACAATGCTATCCAAACTGCTATCATGAGATACTGTGCGACTGTTTGGACCCACAGACCTCTGCTCGTAACACCAGAATGGGTAGTTCACATGGTAATACTTCTTAGTCTGATAGGAACTTTTGGTAGTGTCTCGGCTGAGTCTTCATAGGATGTTGACCCAATATCCAAATGCAGAAAAAAGCATCAGTGTATTGACTGAAGGAAGAACTGCATGAAGTGCAAAATTTAACGGAAATAAAGGCCACAAGCAAGCAGCAAATCCACAGTCAAAACCTCCCTCTGCAACAGAAAGGATCGGATGATGTCTGGAGTTCCTCGAGAGGCCTTGGTCATCGGCCTTACAACACCTGCTCTCAGCGAAATGAGTGAAGACAACCCTCTGAATGTGTCTGCAGTGAAGAAGGCACGCTACGTCATATACTACAGTATTTGGGGAAAATTGCTGCATGCTGACGTTGCCGATACTGGTATGATCGTATAGTATTTATTGGCCAGGTTATCGCCTTCGGGGTTCGGCCGCCATGGTGCAAGTCTTTTTAGCTGACGCGACTTAGGCGACTTGTGTGTCAATGACGATGAAAATGATGATGGACACACAACACCCAGTCCCCTGCCCTGGATCGAACCCGCGTCCCCTTGCATGGTACGCGGTAACGCTAACGTTGTGCTACGGAGACGGACCGTTGCCGATATTGACCGGCAGCAACTGAGTCGACTCACAAGAGTCGACGCCAAGAAGATACTGCATAGTGAGACAAAATGGCGGATCCTAGACAATACCGCTAATGCTGCTTGAAGAAAGGCTTGGATAGCGCACCGCCATATCGATCAATCCCGTTGCGGTGCACTATGGGCGATTATGATGGAGGACAGAGAAGCTACGCGGCTAAGACAGTTCAGTTCCGGTAGTGGTCATAACAACAACGAGAGAGGAACGCAGCCGTGGGCCGTGTCTCGCCACCCAAGGAACTAGAACTGAGGTGACGTTTGGCTAGTATGTTATTGCGCTACTCACCGGCAACAAGAACGTTCTTTCGAAACAGTGGAGTCGGTCCGTTGCAAGCAGACTATAGAATACGCAGATCCGACCACAACACCCTCCTCAGCGCCCAAGCACCGGCGGGGTGTACCTACTGAGTGGGAGTTGGGACATGTTCGACAAAATGGCAGGTGTAAAATAGTGAGAACATTTAGGACAATAGTGGCGACAGATATAGTTAGGTATGGTATGGCAGTAATAGTAGAAAATGTTACAGTGACGTGAAGCTCGTTTGTGTTAGGTTTAAAAGTGCATTTTGTATTATTAGATGCCTTTGTATAAGAGAGAACCTTAGTACAATGAATACAGTCTCAATCTATAAATAAACAGAAATAGACTGTAATGCTAACGACACAACTGCGGTTACAGCTTTGTCCTCCTGTTAACTTTTCACAAGCATTCATAAGATATGCAATAAATAGTTCCTTTTGTTGCACCTTCCCTGTACCTAGTGCAACGGAATCACTAAGTTCGTTTGCAGTCGTAATCTACTGTTACCTCTAGCTAGCAGCAGGAGGTCGTCGGTATACGTGACTACTCTAAGCGCTTCAAATTTTTACAGTGTTCAGAAAGATGTATGTCTAGGTCCATAGGACTTATTCGTAATGGCATCCTTTGCCGTATTTCACCGAAACTCATCTCGCGTGCGAGCTTTCTAATTTAGACTACATCTACACTGACAGAAAACATTCCAAACACCAATAAATAATCAATGCAGAGTAATAACATTTCGAAAACCTATTTCTCTAGGTAATATATTTAAGTGATTAACGTTGCAAAATCACAAGGTAAGTAAGAGCGAGAAAAGTCGTTGCCAATGTAAAATTCTGGTACATTAATGGCCAGTGTAAACAACAGATTGTTGAATGCAAGGACGCAAACGATGGTATATGTGTCCTACAGGTCGGCGATGTCAGTTCAGGGACCGTTAATGCTGTTGCTGTGACGCTGGAGTTGTCTTCCGATGACGATCCATATATGCTCGACTGTAGACGGGGTTGGTAAATGAGCAGGCCAAGGCAAGACGTTGACACCCTGTACAGCAGGCTGTGTTGTAACAGCGATATATAGGTGAGTGTTACCCTTTTGGAAAACATCTCCTGGAATTTTGGCCGCGCGGTTTGATGCGCCATGTCACGGATTGCGCGGCTCCTCCCGCAGGAGGTTCGAGTCCTCCCTCGGGCACGGTTGTGTGTGTGTGTGTGTGTGTGTTGTCCTTAGGGTAAGTTAGTTTAATTAGTGTGTAAGTCAAGGGACCAATGGAAATGGAAATGAGCGTTTGGCGTCATTGGTCGGGAAGCCCCTGACGGGGAAGGTCCGGTCACCTTGGTGCAGGTCTTATTACATTCGACGCCACATTGGGCGACCTGCTCTCCGGATGGGGATGAAGCGATGATGAAGACAACACAACACCCAGTCCCTGGGCGGAGAAAATCACCGACCCAGCCGGGAATCGATACTGGGTCCTTAGGACGGCAATCGTCACACTGACCACTCAGCTATTGCGGCGGACTATGGACCGATGAAAAATGGTCCAAATGGCTCTGAGCACTATGCGATTTATCTTCTGAGGTCATCAGTCGCCTAGAACGTAGAACTGCTTAAACCTAACTAACCTAAGGACATCACAGACATCCATGCCCGAGACACGATTCGAACCTGCGACCGTAGCGGTCTCGCGGTTCCACACTGTAGCACCTAGAACCGCACAGCCACTCCGGCCGGCTGGACGGATGACCTCAGCAGTGTGGTTCCACAGGGATTCACACACACTTGAACATTTTTGGAATTCTGTTCACGAATGGCAGCACAACAGGTCGAATCACCAGACTGACGCACAAATTTGAAGGCAGGATGCTCGAGAGTGCTCGAGCTGTCATACGAGATCGCACCCTGGCCATACTGTAAGAGGTCCATGACTAAGGAATTTATTGCTAACGCACTCGAGCAGATGTAATTTCGATGGATTGCTCACTCGCTGCCTGCGATATGTAAGCTGTAAGAGAATCTCAGACCAAAGAGCAGTGTTGTATGCACTAAGAGCAGTGTCGGCTGCAATAGGAGCAGTGTGTCGCCAGTAGTAGCTGTAGCTCCGGCAGTAGGAGTAAGTAGTAGCTAGCAGTCGGGTGTATGGAGTTGGCTGGGCCGGTCGTGGGGAGCGATGGCGGTGCGCCGGCCGGTGTGGCTGAGCGGTTCTAGGAGCTACAGTCTGAAACCACGCGACCGCTACGGTCGCAAGTTCGAATCCTGCCTCGGGCATGGATGTGTGTGATGTTCTCAGGTTAGTTAGGTTTAAGTGGTTCTAAGTTCTAGGGAACTGATGACCTTAGAAGTTAAGTCCCATAGTGCTCAGAGCCATTTGAACCATTTTTGATGGCGGTGCCTGAGCGATGTAATGTAAGGTAAAAGCAGCCGCGCGCATATGTATTTTGTTACAACTAAATTTGTACTATTGTTATGTCAAGTCCCATGTAAATGTTTTAAAAAATCTTTTAATAGTAGTCTTTTTTATAAAATTAACTTTTTGACAGTCATTCATCTGAATTTAAAGAATTTACTAATTTCTGCAATCCGTTGTCATTCCGATTATCGTAAAGAAATACATGACAAATCTAGCGGCCAGCATTGCACTGGGCTGTGCCAGAAAAATTTCTTATAGGAGCAGATATATACGCGTTATCCGGCGACTTCATTGAGGTAAGAATTTTCAATTTATTCAGAATGATCTTTCAGGGCCATGACGCAGCACTGCTGAGGTCCAAAATTTACCAAATTAAACAGCGAGGGCCGGATTTGCTGGCCAGCTTAGATCTCCGACTAGGTGTATAACGGCCTGGTAACCACGCTCCTGCTTCAGATACACGATACACAAACATTTAAAAAATGTTGTCATATTTTCCCTGAGCAACCATGTGAGACAATAACTGAAACTGTCGTTTGTAAAAAAACAGATGGCAATGGAAATACATTTCTAAGGAGCACAAATAAGAGAAGTTTTCCAACAGCTTTGGGAAATACTGGTTGCCTATATTTGGCTTTCTATGATGGCTATTTGCAATAAAATGTGAAAGAAATCACTTCAGAAACATGACATGTCCTAGGAAATATTTTCACATACAATTATTCTAAAATAAATAGCAACCGCTTTGTAAACGACAGTAGACGTATATTACACTTTCAAACTACATGCATATTTCTGTGGAGTGGCATGTATTTTCATCGCTAGTGTTCCTTGCCGTATGTTTATTCTTCTGTTCCAAGACTACACATTTTACAAAAGCTCGAAACGGATGGAAGTAATGACCTTTAAGGTAAGTTGCGACTGAAGTAATGTGGCTGAAGAGTGTTTATAGTTTTTATTGCCGCTCCTCAGTTCGTCTATAGCATCATATGAGTGAAATGTACAGTACACGCCTGCAGATGTACGAAACACTCTGTGACGTCACTAGAGCCAGTTCGGAGCCAGCGAGATATACGAACTTAAGACGTCACACTAGTCAGCTTGTCTGCCACACTGCGCAGATGTGCAGCTCCGTGCAAGGCTCACGGGAAATCAATACGTAATTGGGAAGATACCCTCTAAAGACCTTAATTTTATCGTGTGTTATCAAGAACTTTCAGGCATTTAAATAAACAATCAAGAATTATTAAACTCGTCTGAAATAGCTAATCGCTCTCCGCTGGACACGGATGCCGGCACTCGTAAGACCTGTAGTGCCCGTGCTTTGACGCGCGTGCAGCAGCCTAGGCCTTCAGGCAGTCATAAGCCTCCTTCGACGCAGTCAGAGGCCTCCTTTTACAAAGGTCTCTGGATCACACCCCTTCTTCTTAAGCTTGCGCGTTGTAAAGTAAGCTAAGTCTTCGTTTTGAAATACTGCAAATAGTTAACATAACTAATAATCAAAATATCCACGGGTGTGCTGCCGGTCTATAGTGTCCAACGGGCACAATATTTCGGCGATCATACATGTCGCCATCATCAGGTGAACTGACGGACTGAGCTCCTACGAACGTGCCGGCACGGAGATCCGTACGCTATGGCTGCTCAGAGGGAACTGGGTTCGGTCGCAGCGGCGGCCGATTTAAATACCCTCCGCCCGCGGCGGGCTCCCTCCGCCGTCCGCGCCCCGCGCCACGGTCGCGCGGTGGAACACATTGCGACGGCGTCTGAGACGACGTCGGCGTGATGGCTCTGTCCGCCGTGGTCGTCACAACTATACGTTTGCTCGATTTACTCTTGATTAACCCAATCGCTGGTTCCCAAGCCTTGCTAAGATTATAGCCACAGTCACGGTTTATGAGGTCGTCATTGGTGCGAATTTCGATGGCCTCTCTAACAACGCTGTCCCAGTATCTCGACGTCTGTACCAGAATCCTCGTGCGATCATACTCCATGGCGTGATTTTCCGACAAACAATGTTCAGCGACCGCCGACTTGCTCGGATACATCAGTCGAGTGTGCCTCTGGTGTTCACGGCATCGATCCTCGGCGGTACGCATCGTCTGACCAATATACGACTTGCCACATTGACACGAAATCTGGTACACGCCGGCCTTCCTCAAACCGAGGTCATCTTTGGCGCTCCCCACCAGTGCACGAGTTTTATTTGGAGGACAAAACACAGTTTCGACCCGGTGTTTCTTCAGAATGCGGGCGATTTTCCCCGAGATTGCGCCTGTGTATGGAATAAATGCAGTGCCTACCTCCTCCCTCGTGACTTCATCCATCTCAACAGGTTGTGCTGCAGTGGTTGTGCGGAGAGCACGTTGAATCTGCCACTCTGAGTACCCATTTCTTCGTAATACAGTTCTCAGATGTTCCAATTCCTGGGGTAGACTCTCTGCGTCAGAGATAGTGCGCGCCCTATGTACTAGAGTTTTAAGTTCCCCATTCCTCTGTGAAGGGTGGTGGCAGCTGTCTGCGTGCAAATACAGATCAGTGTGCGTTGTCTTCCGATACACCCCATGACCTAGGGTGCCGTCAGCCCTTCTCTTGACCAAGACGTCAAGGAAAGGTAATTTACACTCTATTTCAGTCTCCATAGTGAATTTGATGTTGGGGTGTATGGAGTTTAGATGTGTAAGGAAGTCAAGGAGGTTATCCATACCATGTGGCCAGATGACGAACGTGTCGTCCACGTAACGGAAAAAGAAAGTAGGTTTCCATACGGATGACGACAGGGCTTCCTCCTCGAAGTTCTCCATGTACAAATTCGCTACCACCGGTGAGAGTGGGCAACCCATGGCGACTCCCTCCGTTTGTTCGTAGTATTCTCCATTAAAAAGAAAATACGTGGAAGTCAAGACATGCCTAAAAAGTTCAGTGGTCTTCTCGTCAAACTTCTGACTAATCAATTCTAGTGACTCTCGCAGGGGTACCCTCGTAAACAAGGAAACGACGTCAAAACTCACCATGATATCTGACTCATCCAACCTGAAGCTATCAAGGCGTTTAACAAAATCAACGGAATTACGGATGTGTCGAGGGCATTTACCCACATAAGGACTTAATATTCCCGTCAGGTATTTGGCCAACAAATATGTAGGTGCCCTGATGTTGCTGACAATGGGGCGTAATGGTACCCCCTCTTTGTGAACCTTCGGGAGTCCATATGGTCTAGGCGGTACCGGACCTTGGGGTAACAATTTCTTAGCGTCACCCTCCGGTAAATCTGCGTCCTTGAGAAGCGCCCTCGTCTTGTTCTCCACCTTCTTTGTAGGGTCAACGCTGATCTTCCGGTAGGAATCGTCATTTAGCAGGCTCTGCATCTTATCAGTGTAGTCCTTATGGGAGACAACAACTGCAGCATTGCCTTTGTCAGCCGGTAAGACAACAATTTCAGAGCGCTCCCTCAGATCACGAATGGCCGCCCTCTCTTTACTGCTGATATTTGACTTCATCGGCTTGGATTTCGTCAACGCACGACAAGTTTCACGACGTATTTCCTCGGCTGATTCTGGCGGAAGTCGAGCTGCAACCTGTTCAACAGCACTAACAAGTTCTGCGACGTGAGTGAACTTGGGGGTGGGAGCGAAGTTGAGACCTTTCTGCAAAACCGAGACCGCATCATCACTCAACACCATGCCACTCAAACTGATGACAGTCTTGCACGGAACCTGCAGAGATGGTTTGTCAAGGAGACGTGAGAACTTAGCTGTTTGACGTCCCGTAGCCTTCTTATGGGCGGAATCAGCTGACACCCAGGTGACACCATCAATCCAATCCCAGGAATAAAAAGTGAACTTATTAGCCAGTTGCAAATGTAGTTTGAGTAATTCCTGTGAGATAAACTCAAGGCTCCGGCAGGTGAATTGCACTCTCTCACGTACCAATGCGAGGCTGGCTCGTTTCTTGATTCTCTTAGATGCTGCAGAATCGATGTGATGCATAACCTTAGCAAAATTTGGAACAACATTCTCGGAACGACATCTCTTTAGAAAGGCAAGAGCGCTTAGCAAACGACATCTTTGGTGGCACAACTTTTCAAATTTCTTCATGCTGCGATACATCTCCTCCCCGTAAAGGTGAATGATGTGATTCTTGAGTTTCTCCCGGCGTATTTGATAATCAAAATATCCACGGGTGTGCTCGGTTTGAGGAAGGCCGGCGTGTACCAGATTTCGTGTCAATGTGGCAAGTCGTATATTGGTCAGACGATGCGTACCGCCGAGGATCGATGCCGTGAACACCAGAGGCACACTCGACTGATGTATCCGAGCAAGTCGGCGGTCGCTGAACATTGTGTGTCGGAAAATCACGCCATGGAGTATGACCGCACGAGGATTCTGGTACAGACGTCGAGATACTGGGACAGCGTTGTTAGAGAGGCCATCGAAATTCGCACCAATGACGACCTCATAAACCGTGACTGTGGCTATAATCTTAGCAAGGCTTGGGAACCAGCGATTGGGTTAATCAAGAGTAAATCGAGCAAACGTATAGTTGTGACGACCACGGCGGACAGAGCCATCACGCCGACGTCATCTCAGACGTCGTCGCAATGTGTTCCACCGCGCGACGCGGACGGCGGAGGGAGCCCGCCGCGGGCGGAGGGTATTTAAATCGGCCGCCGCCGCGACCGAACCCAGTTCCCTCTGAGCAGTCATAGCGTACGGATCTCCGTGCCGGCACGTTCACAGGAGCTCAGTCCGTCAGTTCACCTGATGATGGCGACATGTATGATCGCCGAAATATTGTGCCCGTTGGATACTATAGACCGGCAGCACACCCGTGGATATTTGATTATCAAATACGCCGGGAGAAACTCAAGAATCAAATATAACTAATATTCTCTTCAGTCCAGAAGTATAATACATGATACCTCTCGGTTTCATTTTTTTCTCAGGCCCGTACGCAGCTGAACCTTTTATGATCTGTGACATCATGTACGATGCACATCGCACTTGTACAGCTAACTTTTTCATCCTTCTGCCAAGCACCTACTAGGTGTTAGCACTGGTTGCAAACTTCTGATCCTGAAACCCCACAGCATGTATCGGCGAAATAAAGGTACTAGTGTTTTCACAAGTTTTAATAACTTTTTAGAACTATATGGACATTGGTCTGTTAACAGTTAACTATAAATTAACGTCATAATGGATTTATAAGCTTTAAACATTCGTTATCACACATTGAGGAAAAAAATTGCAACATCATGAAAGAGTGTGCGACAAAACGAAAGTTGGTAGGTGTGTTTCTATATTTGAAAGATGACGTTGCGAGGTGTCGGGGTGGAGAAGAGTTTGTACCTCTTTAATTCTGACGAATTTTGTTTGCGAACGAGACATGCACTCGACCTTCCCCTAACCTACCTCCTAATTAATTATGTGCACAATGGTAACAAAGGGAAATGATGGTGGGCCCTGTTAGTTAATAAAATAAGGAGTGCACACTCACAATAATTTAATAAAATTAGTAATCTACTCAGAAAGAAAGAGAACTTTATCATAATAAACAACAGGTAATGGGATTCTGCATATCTACGAAATGATACGTGGATTAAATATTACAATGAGATTTATACATCGGAATATAAATGCACATGATTATCGACACAGGCAGTAGGTTAAAGAATAGGGTGTACTGAAATATTATGAGAATAAGAGTTGGCTCGAGAACAAGAGGCTCCTACTCTCTGGGATGCAATACATTGACGATAATAACTGGAGTTCCTAATGAATCAAATATTAATCTCCCGACTATATAGCAGTATCGCAACTAGTAGTGAGAGCTCAAATGGGATCACATGGCGAAACAAGCAAGGTGGACTTGTAGCAAAGCGAGCGCGCGTGCTGCTGAGGGATTCAGTACAAAACTCATAAGGTTCTACAATGTCGGAGCCGCAAAATACTGCACCAGCACTGAAACCTGCAGCACGTCGTCGGGGGGCAGCGTCCTGATGATGTAGGCGCCGACTTCTGCCGTGCAGCGACTCTGTGTCAGCCCCTTGCCACGAAGGCTGTCCGAGAATTCTAAGTTCTTCCGAAAAAGAGCGACCAAGTCGCAAGTCTGTCCGACTCCGATGAAGATAAGATCCTGAATGCCCTGCGCCTGCGCAACGAAAGAGCGAAGCCAACATTACTCAAGTCCCTACTATCCTAGAAAACCACAAATCAGAATTCAGTGCTGATTCCAAAATTTCCCCACACTGCCTCAAAACAACATTTTCGCCAATAGCGACCGTTCCCTCTCATTTCGATCAGGGCTGTATGACGTCAACTAGCCTTACTTTAAGTTGACCAATCATGCCTCTGCTATTCAGCTCAGGGGACTGAATATTGCTGTTTGATCGGCTACGAAAACAACCTGCCTAGACCGCCGGTGGCCGGAGTGGCCGTGCGGTTCTAGGCGCTACAGTCTGGAGCCGAGCGACCGCTACGGTCGCAGGTTCGAATCCTGCCTCGGGCATGGATGTGTGTGATGTCCTTAGGTTAGTTAGGTTTAATTAGTTCTAAGTTCTAGGCGACTGATGACCTCAGAAGTTAAGTCGCATAGTGCTCAGAACCAATTGAACCATTTGAAACTAGACCGCCGGCCATCTGGCGCCAGACAGTCACAACCAGCAGGACACGGTCCACAAGTATTCTCGGAATCAAGAGGACTATGCAGTCAGTCGGTGCCAGGAGTCTTCGTTCTGGACGCCCGGGAACGGTAAACACATAAACTGCGGCGACACTCAGACGTCTCGCAGGTCGTTTCGCCCTGCATACGATAGGCGAAACTCGAGCGACGTCAGTCGTTCCGTCAGGCGCTTAAGCCCATTGTACAAAGCCCTCAGAACGCGGGGAAGTGCAGCCCCTAACCGCAAATGCAGTGTGCCGCGTCCTCTGATGCTTGCCTCGCACAGGCCACCCATGGAAGTAACCGAACATGCATAGGAATCAAGTAAAAAGTATTTTAAGCTCTCAGTACAAATACTCTCATTACAATAACGTTATTCGGTCTGTTACCACCGTGTAATGACGTGGAACATTAATAAAATTGATGGAAATGAGAGGAGACATGCAAAAGAGGGCATGGAACCTCTCAACGTCTATTCAAATTTCGTGCATAACAGTGGCGCTAGTAGCCGCACTAGGAGTGTGAAAATCTGTAGGATTCGGATAAATATGTATTAAAAATGCCATAATATGTACATACAACATGTGCTTAAAAGTATAAAACATGAAATAAATATGGGGACAAAATATACTATTTTCAAATAAACCACACTTTATTCTACCAAAACCGAACAATTTTATGCTTTGTATCACTGGCTTATCATTGTCACAATATACAATAACATATTTATTTTTAAATTTTAAAAATTAAAACTATCTATTTGAACAGGACAACGCTTCATACTGAGAAAGATCTTTCAACGATGCAGGATGTGACTGGAGCTAACTTAAATTTTCACAATTCTGGAACTGAGTACGGAAGGTCAAGTTAGTCATCCATTCCTCCGCACATCATACTGTTAATTTTTGTAAGTAGATTAAAACCTTTGTTTCTCCCAATTACACATGTCAAGTTTGCCATAACAACACAGCAACGGGTCCTTCTGCTTCACTAATTTTCACTTTTATGCCTTCGATAATCTTTACATTTCCTTTCAGTGATGTTTAATTGTTTTCCAGTGCCTTAATCTCACGCGATAAGGAACAATAATTTCTTTTGATATGCACTAAATCACTCTGTAGAGTATAATTTTCACAACGTTATTTTGAATTCAAACTACAAGCAGACTCATGCTCAGACTGAAAAATAATTGTTTTTATGTCACTAAAATGCCCAACGTGGTATTCAGCTGCTTATGGCCATGTATCCCAACATATTAGCACTGTTTCTGGTGAAAAATATTAACGAGATACACCTCTTTAAATTTTAAGATTCTACTGGTAGCTTTTAAAGCCTTTTTCATGTTTAATATTAAACTATCAACAATTTTGTAACTTATCCTTATGCATTCAGCTAATCTATTTATTCAGTGTGCCAAGCACGTTACATGGATCATTTTAGGATATAAAACATGCATCTTTAACCACATGAGGAACAGCATCAGTAACTAACAACAAAACTTGTTTGTGTTTTACGTCATTAGACCATAAAACACTCATAGCATCAACAAAGAGATTTGTTGATGTTTGATGGTTACATTTAGAAAGTTCTTCACACACCGACAGAAAAGATTTGCTCGAATTATCTTCAAATAGTCGTCAACTTACTACATTGCCTATGCACCGTCTTTCGGTGTCGGTAGTCCCGTCGATTGCGAACCGTATAGAACCAACCTGAATTACGTCTCGAATCGAAGCCCAACAATCCTCGTAAATGCTGTTGACAGTTTTCTCTAAGTGTAGACGCGTCAAGAATATGTTTGCCTGAATACTTCTCTAGGAAGCTTTTGAACACTGGGTTATTTAATTTACGTAAAGTTATATTTGCACAAATCATGGAATAATACAAATCTTTTGGGAAGTCAGAACTTTGGAAGCCACTGGCTGTTACATCAGAAGAAATTGTTATTAGCATTTGTTCTTCATTTTAATATTTGCCTTATGTTTTGTGGTAAGTATATGCTGTGATATTAGAAGAGTTACTCAGTTGACAAGAATTTCTCACAAGCATTACAGAATGGTAATTTACCATCTGTCCTCAACGTCTGGTTTGTGAAATCTTCAATACACTTTTTCAGTCTGAAACACAACGGCTGCTTATTCTTCGGCACTGTTAGAAAAAGGTACGGCCAAACTTTCAGGAAACATTCCTCACACACAAAGAAAGAAAATATGTTACGTGGACATGTGTCCGGAAACGCTTTTTTCCATGTTAGAGCTCATTTTGTTACTTCTCTTCAAATCACATTAATTATGGAATGGAAACACACAGCAACAGAACATACCAGCGTGACTTCAAACACTTTGTTAGCGAGGATACATGCATCCACCCTCTGTCGCATGGAATCCCTGATGCGCTGATGCAGCCCAGGAGAATGGCGTATTGTATCACAGCCGTCCACAATACGAGCACGAAGAGTCTCTACATTTGGTACCGGGGTTGCGTAGACAAGAGCTTTCAAATGCCCCCATAAATGAAAGTCAAGAGGAGGAGGAGGAGGAGATTAGTGTTTAACGTCCTGTCGACAACGAGGTCATTAGAGACGGAGCGCAAGCTCGGGTTAGGGAAGGATTGGGAAGGAAATCGGCCGTGCCCTTTCAAAGGAACCATCCCGGCATTTGCCTGAAACGATTTAGGGAAATCACGGAAAACCTAAATCAGGATGGCCGGAGACGGGATTGAACCGTCGTCCTCCCGAATGCGGAAAGTCAAGAGGGTTGAGGTCGGGAGAGCGAGGAGGACAGGGAATTGGTCCGCCTCTACCAGTCCATCGGTCACCGAATCTGTTGTTGAGAAGCGTACGAACACTTCGACTGAAATGTGCAGGAGCTCCATCGTGCATGAACCACATGTTGTGTCGTACTTGTAAAGGCACATGTTCTAGCGGCACAGGTAGAGTATCCCGTACGAAATCATGATAACGTGCTCCATTGAGCGTAGGTGGACGAAACTAAAATGAGCTCTAACATGGAAATTAAGCGTTTCCGGACACATGTTCACATAACATCTTTTATTTATTTGTGTGTGAGGCATGTTTCCTGAAAGTTTGGCCGTACTTTTTTGTAACACCCTGTATAAAAGACACACACAGACAGAGATACGAAACTTTTATAGCCGAAAGGAAGTAGATACGTAAATAACACATTAGCACAGCAGGGCATGGGGGCGGGCGTCGGACATCGAAAGAAAGCAAACACAGATGCGCGACGCGGGAGCGGCTGTTTCAAAAGTGGCGCCTGCCCCTGGCGCCACCTGACGTCACCGGTGCTGCCACGGGCAATAGCTCCGCTAGCTGCCCGGTTCGACATTGGGTCTGTTCAAAAATGGTTCAAATGGCTCTGAGCACTATGGGACTTAGGTCATCAGTCCCCTAGAACTTAGAACTACCTAAACCTAACTAACCCAAGGACATCACACACATCCAAGCCGGAGGCAGGATTCGAACCTGTGACGGTAGCGGTCGCATGGTTCCAAACTGAAGCGCCTAGAGCCACTCGGCCACACTGGCCGGCCTTTGGGTCTGTCTGATTGGCTGCTGATGAGTCGTCATGCCTATATAAACGAGAAACCGTAGCAGGCCCGGCACTCAGTGAACTCCTGACGACGATGGCGGAGATTGTCATTGAAAGCTCGAGGATTTTATCCGAACTGACGCGACTTGAAAACCGAGAACGTTTTATTCACGTATGCCGTCGACAAAGATTCCAAGGGGACATAGCTTTCCTCTACAGTAAGGACATAATGCGCAGTGTGTCGCTTTTAGAAAAACTGCAGAAAAATATATCATATCTGCTGAGTTCTTTGGCACTTTCACAACGCTGCCAGAACAAGGATGTAATTCCGTACTTTGTAGTCGTCAAGCACCACATTCGAATTGCTGCAGTGGACAGAATTTTGAAGAGGACCAGTCTGGCCATAGTGTGAGAGGGGATACGACAGACAAGGTACGAGCTTGATCATAATGCCAGGAAACTTCTTGAGTCTCATCTGTCTGTGTCATCAACATTTCCGAGTGGTTCTAGGCGCTACAGTCTGGAACCGCGCAACCGCTACGGTCTCCGGTTCGAATCCTGCCTCGGGCATGGATGTGTGTATTGTCCTTAGGTTAGTTAGGTTTAAGTAGTTCAAAGTTCTAGGGGACTGATGACCTCAGAAGTTAAGTCCCATAGTGCTCAGAGCCATTTGAATCATTTTTCATCAACATTGTCACCATTCGAGTTGGAGTTAGTGGATATAGCCACAACAGCGCAACAACGTGCAAGTTTATCTAAGGCAACGTTGAAGCAATGTGCCAAGTTCGACCGACTGAATTACGGAAGAACTGATGTAAAATCTGATAAGGCCCATCGAATGGTTGTTAATATTTCCAACCAAGAACTGGACGACGGCTCTATATCAACGCTGAGTAAAGACCTCAACTTTTCTCCAGCTCCACGACGTCTGCCAATAGAGCAGTGGATTAGGAATCTTTCGCACGATGCAGCTGAGGACGTCAGGCTAACTACCAGCCATATCTTGGCGAATGCTAAGTCACCAAAATCTAAGCCAGGAGGAACGACGTTGCTTACGATTATTACGCGAAAATGAAGACTTGGTTGCCTTGCCAGTCGACAAAGGGAATGCCACCGTGGTTCTGAACTCTGCGGACTACCACCTGAAGATGCTACATTTATTAGAAGACGCCACGAACCGCAAGCTTAGTCGTGATCCCACACACGACATTGTCAGGAAGACGGGGAAGGTATTAAAGGATTCTGGTTTAATAGGTGAAGTGGTAAAGAAATTAACACCTCCTGCCGCCAGACCTCCCAGGCTTCATGGATTGCCAAAGATACACAAGGAAGGAGTTCCTCTAGGGCTCATTGTTAGTGCAATCAGTTCGCCCACCTACAGACTTGCTAAACGTCTGGCAGGATTATTAGCAGCAAAATCGGGACATTGTGAACATCATGTTGTTAACTCGCAGAAATTTGTTGAGTCATTCAAGAGAATGAAGATAGGCCCAAACGACCTAATAGCTAGCGTAGACGTTGTGTCACTTTTCACGAGGGTGCCAATACGAGATACGCTGGATCTTTTGGCCTAACATTTTCCATCTGGAATAATTAAGTTGTTCCGTCACGTCCTAACGAAAACGTACTTTTTGTACTGCGATGAATATTATGAGATGACTGACGGCACAGCCATGGGATCACCACTGTCTCCAGCAGTCTCAAATTTCTTCATGGAGAACTTTGAGAAGCAGGCTCTGCAAACTGTGACATTACGGCCGTCTTGCTTTCTACGAAACGTTGACGACACCTTCCTGGTATCGCCTCATGGTGAAGATACCCTACAGCAGTTCTTCGATCACATGAATGGTGTTTATCGCAACATTAAATTTACTGTCGAGATGGAGAAGCACGGCAAGCTACCATTCTCGGATGTTTTGGTAGAGCGGAAGGCAGGAGGCCAGCTTGGTCATTCAGTGTACCGGAAAGTAACATACAGTTATCGGTACTTGAACGCCAACAGTTTCCAACACCCTGTACACAAGAAAGCGGCCCTGAACACGTTGGTTCACAGAGCCAAGATTATCTCTGACGACGAGCGCCTACAGTCTGAATTGCAGAACTTAAAACGTGTTTTCGGGGAAAATGGATACAGCAAAAGAGACACCGCAAACGCTTTCAACGGCCGCAGACGAAAGACACCTGGTGAATCAGTAGAAGAGGCCAAACGGACTGCATTCCTGCCATACTGTGGACCAGGTTGTTCCAGCTCGTCGGCTCCAGGGAGCTGTGTCCCTCGCTGTGACCATTCAAGTGGGCCGGCACACCTGCACGTGGCACGGCTGGCTGAGGCAGGCGGCAAGGCAAGCGTTTTGATGTGCCAGCTGCGTCTTACAAGATCGACAACCTCATACTCTTAGCTGCTAAGACGTGGTGACATGCTACACCAGGAAATACGATGTTCAGGAAATAAATAAGAAACAACTGTTTTACAAGAAATAGCGTACTAAATTTATTGGGCTTCTGTAGCTTGACATTTTCTTTTCAGTACAAGATCGGAAATATCAGGCGTCAAAGTGTTCGCAGCGTTAATGCGGCGGATGGCCTTCATTGGTGCATCTTGAAGAAACGATCATTCCTTACTTTTTACTCTTTTCATTGCTGAGAAAAGCTGCTCACAGCAATACGTAGAACCAAACATGCACATCTGAGCGACATTGTTGTGATGCTTGGGAAACGTTTTTTGCTGTAATGAACGATACCATCGTGGCAAATCCAACGTGTTGTAGTACCTCTCTTTCAACACAGTTGAATTTTGCAAATCAATAATCTCCAATTGAAGTGACGATGACAAGTCATCGGGGAAACTAAAAAAGGAGTGCTGAACACCTTAAGTTCCATTTCCAAACTATTGAGGTCTCGGAATCGTGTTTCAAACGACGTGATGAGCTGCTTTAACTTTGCTTGGTAATCGCCGAAAGTAGTAGCTTCAGGTAGTTTTAAAGAAGCAAGACGACTGAAGAACGTTAAATGTCCATTACTCATCTGCCTCTCAAATAAGCGTAACTTTTCCATGAACGCTTTGATCTGGTCGTGCATGTCAACGATTAGCTGCCCTTTGCCCTGCAATGACAGATTTAAATTATTCAGATGCATAGTTATGTCACCTAGGAACGCCAGGTCTGATATCCATTTTATATTTTTCAGACAATGCATTTCTTCCCCTTTCATTTAAAGAAAAAGGGATATTTCCTCACGAATGGCAAAGAAAACATCAAGAACTTTTCCCTGACTCAGCCAAGGAACTGTACTGTAGTAAGGTATATCCCCATACTCCGCTTCCATATCTTTCAGGAATCCTTTGAATCGGCGATGATTCATACCGTGACGCCGCATAAAATTCACACGCTTCAAGACATCTTTCATTACGCCGCCTAGCTCTACTGTTTCAGCACACAGTGGCTCTTGGTTGAATAAAGCAATGAAGAGTCAAAATGTCTTTCCCGAATTCGTCCCTGAGTTTATTTTTCAAACGAGAAGCAAAACCTTGGTGACGCCCGATCATTTGTGGTGCACCGTCTGTCGCCACAGATGGAGCTTACCCCACAGTAAATTCATATTGTCCACTGATTCACAAACATCTTCAAAAATGCCACGTCCTGTTGCGGTGTAATCATGGTACCACATCCAAGAGTTCTTCAGTTACTTGCAGCTCCATGTCGACGCCACGCACAAAGACTGCAAGCTGAGCACAGTCCGATATGTCGGCGCTTTCGTCAAACGCTAGCGAAAATGCAACAAAGCTCTCCTCCTTTTTCCTGTGTCTCTAAATCCGCTGCCATCTCCGGGATTCGACGAGACATTGTTTGCTTCGACAGGCAAACCCCTTCAATTGCCTGCACCTCCCTTGGAAACAAACATTCGGCAACTGCTACCATGCACGATTTTACGAGTGGTCCCACCGAAAACAGCTTCTCACTCGTCGCAATCATGTGAGCGACCCTGTAGCTTTCTCAAATTGCAGATTCAGTAGTGTATTCTCCGCTCTCATTCACCTGAAAGTTATAAACGCATTACAGAACACGAACTATGTTGCATGTTTTGATACCCTCCGTATTACGAAACCGTTTTTGAACTTACGGCTCCTGGTATGTCGTTCTTAAGCCTGGCTACCAATTCTCTGCGTGCCGTGCCTTCTACCAGATCGTAGTGCGTTGCGTAAAGACCTGTATAATGTCGTTGTATATTGTACCTCTTCGCAGAATTAAATACTTTATGACATACAAGACACTGCGGACGACCATCGCTCTCAATGAATAGAAACGTATCCTCCAATAGGGGTACAGAGGTACCGCGGCTAGTCATAGCTGTCATTGAGCACGGATTATTACGTCTGCATGCGGCCAGGGGGCAGTGAGTTCGCTTTCCCCCTCCACGCGGGCCCCGAGATGCAGCAGTGAGCGCTCCGGAACGCTCCGGCTCCCTGGAGCTCGGTTGGAACAGCCTGCTGTGGAGCAACTAGCTGTACATTAGGACGTCTGCTGCAGAAAAATGGGCTAAGACCAGTGTTCCGGCCGCCCACAAGATACGAAATATTTCGCGCCATGTTAAAGACGACATTGCTCTTCGGGTGTCCGGCGTATATGGTGTACCCTGTGAATGTGGCAGCATGTATATCATACAAACAATTCGCACCGTTGCCAAGCGTTGTACTGAGCACAAGAGCCATATAAAGCAATGGGAGATTGACAAGTCGGCCATTGCGGAGCATTGCCTAGAAAACGGTCATAAAATACAGTTCGAAAATACAAAAGTGTTGAACAACAAGTTTGTTTGTGTGGCCATCTTCCGCAGCATGCATATTGAATGACCAAGTACACATGCCAAGCAATTCATTATTTACACTAATAGATAAAATAATAGAATAATGTTCGCAAAAAGGATAAATAAAATAATACTGTCCAATATAATAATAATAGAACCCAAAGTCTTTACACTCACTCATCCATGACCCTTCCCCATAATATTGAAACGAAAAGTCAAAACAGCTATCGCCAAAGTTTTCAGCCACTCGCTAACTGCTAGTACAACCGCCCCCCCCCCCCCCAAAAAAAAATTAAATAAGCTCTATCCCGCCCTCCCTCTCTCACTCATCCACTCAAACACACACACACGGTATAAACATCATAAATAGAAGTTAGTAACGAACATATACTTCGTTAGGTTGGCAAAAAATACATAAACATACCAAGGAAGATGAAACACCTAATGGAGTCGCAATATTTACGCTGTGAAAAGAAGTGTACGACGAAATAGTTGTATCGAGTGACAAACGAACGACGTCCGCCACAAAAAAAAAAAAAAAAAAAAAAAAAAAAAAAAAAAAAAAAAAAAAAAAAAAAAAAAAAAAAAAAAGCGAGAGAAATGGTGACCAGTGTGTGGATGGCGAGAACACAAAGATGTGAATATATGGCAGTGATAAAAGTGGGAGTGCGACCTCCAGACCAGATGTGAGGAAACGCAGATCAGCAACTCGTAAATAATTACTTTTTAACAAAAAATCGCGAAGTGAACTGTTTGATAATCTATAACTAACAAATCAGTATCGTTACAGATAGCACTGACGATACCTTAGAACAGGAGAAGGCGAAACGCATATGGGATAAATAAAGTACCTAGCAGCAGGAAAAGGCATTTTGATTTGCAAAACAAGTACAAAAGTGTTGGTTCATGCCTCTACATATTGGCACTCGGTTATAAAGGAAGCGGCTGAAAGTCGTTTAAACAACAATTTCAACAAGACCAGGGGTACACACGCAGCAGGGCATGGGGGCGGGCGTTGGATATCGAAAGAAAGCAAAGACAGATGCGCGACGCGGAAGCGGCAGGTTGAAACGTGGCGCCTGCCCCTGGCGCCACCTGACGTCACCAGTGCTGCCACGGGCAATAGCTCCGCTAGCTGCCCGGGTCGACTTACGCACGCGCCACATTGGATCGATCTGATTGGCTGCTGATGATGTCATTATGCCTATACGAGCGAGAAACCGTAACAGCCCCTGCACTCAGTGAACTCCTGACGACGATAGCGGAGGTGGTCATCGAAAGCTCGAGGATTTTATTCGAATTGACGTGAGTTGAAAACCGAGAACGTTTTATTCATAAATGCCGTCGCGAAAGACTCGGAGGGCACAGGGAGTGGTATGTTGACAGCAGTCGACACATGTCAAATACGGCTCGCCCCTCCCCACCACTCCGAAAACATCATTTCGATGCTTCACTCCCCGGAAGAGAGTTTTCTTCTTTCTCACTTCCCGTAATCCATGGGAAGCAACACTAAAAGGCTTGTAGACAATTCGAAAGACTCGCCTGCTTCAGATGGTGCGATTTGTGTTTTCAGCTAGTCCATTCCGTGGGCAGCAACCGCGCTTTGAAGTGTCATTTAACGATTTTTTTAAATTCTGTTACGCTTTAAAAACATCAATCTTTAAACTAAAACGCCAGCGAAACTAATATAGCCACACGTATTCAAATACAGAGATATGTAAACAGGCAGAGAACGATTCTGTGGTTAGCAACGCCTATGTATGACAACAGGCGGCTGGCGCAGTTGTTAGATCGGTTACTGCTGCTACAATGGCAGGTTATCAAGTTTAAGTGGTATTATAGTCGGCTCACGAGCGATGGGACACAGCATTTCCGAATTAGCGATGAAGTGGGGATTTTCCCATACGACCATTTCACGAGTTTACCGTGAATATCAGGAATCCGGTAAAACATCAAATGTCCGACGTCGCTGCGACCGGAAAATGACCATGCAAGAACGGGACCAACAACAACTGAAGAGAATCGTTGAAAGTGACAGAAGTGCAACCTGCCACGAACTGCTGTAGATTTTAATGCTGAGCCATCAAGTGTCAGCGTGCGAACCATTCAACGCAACTGTATTGATATGGGCTTTTGGAGCCGGAGGCCCACTCTTGTACGCTTGATGACTGCACGACACAAATCTTTACGCCTCGCCTGGACCCATCGACAATGGCATTGGACTGTTAATGACGGGAAACGTTTGCCTGGTAGGACGAGTGTCGTTTCAAATTGTATCGAGTACGGATATGGAGACAACCTCATGAATCCATGGACCCTGAGTGTTTGCGGGGAACTGTTCAAGCTGGAGGAGGGTGTGTCATGCTGTAGGGCGTGTGCAGTTGGAGTGATATGGGACCCCTGATACGTCTAGATACGACTCCGACAGGTGGCACGTACGTAAGCATCCTGTCTGATCACCAGCAATCATTCATGTCCATTGTGCATTTCGACGGACTTGGGAATTTCCATCAGGACACTGCGACACCTCACACTTTCAGATTTGCTGCATAGTGGCTCCAAATACACTTTTCTGAGCTTAAACACTTCCGTTGGCCATCAGTCTCCCCAGACATGAACATTATTGAGCATGTATGGGTTGCCTTGCAACATACGAGGTGTGGCTAGAAAAAAACCGGACTAGTACTGGTGAAACAATAAAACGAATGCAATAAGGCTGAAAGTCGCGTGGCCTGTCAGGTGACTCTCGCTCCGCCTACTGCTCGAGTTTCATCTGCCTCCTGCACTCAGTCTGCCCGTGGCGTCTGTTTTAAGTAGTTGACGTTTTGTCTGTGCGTCAGAAAATGTTGAGTGTACAGAAAGAACAGCGTGTTAACATCAAATTTTGTTTCAAACTAGGAAAATCTGCAAGTGAAACGTTTGTAATGTTACAACAAGTGTACGGCGATGATTGTTTATCGCGAACACAAGTGTTTGAGTGGTTTAAACGATTTAAAGATGGCCGCGAAGACACCAGTGATGCACTCGCACTGGCAGACCATTGTCAGCAAAAACTGATGCAAACATTGAAAAAATCGGTAAACTTGTTCGACAAGATCGCCGTTTAACAATCAGAGCAGTGTCTGAGTTAACAGGAGTTGACAAGGAAAGTGTTAGGCAGATTCTTCATGAAAGTTTCAACATGAACAAAGTGTGTTCAAAAATGGTTCCAAAGTGTCTCACAATTGAACAGAAGGAACGCCGAAGAATGATTTGTTCTGACATCCTGTGAAACATTGAAAGTGATCCCACCTTCTTACAAAATGTTATTACTTGCGATGAATCGTGGTTTTTTACTTACGATCCCGAAACTAAACGCCAATCGATGCATTGGAAAACTCCTGGTTCTCCACGACAAAAAAAAGCACGAATGTCAAAATCGAAATTCAAGGCAATGATGATTGTTTTTTTGACATCAAAGGGATTGTGCACATTGATTGGGTACCAGAGGGACAAACAGTGAATCAGCATTACTACATTAGCGTCCTGGCTACCCTACGTGAGCGAGTACGGAGAAAACGGAACGATTTGTGGAGAAAAAAGTCATGGATCCTTCACCAAAACAATGCCCCAGCTCACAGTGCGTTGTCAGTGAAGAAGTTTTTGGCAGAACACAACATTCCTATCTTAGATCATCCACCCTACTCACCTGATTTGGCCCCCTGTGACTTTTTTCTTTTCCCTAAAGTCAAGTCAGCTTTGAAAGGAACTAGATTTGAGACTGTTGAAGCAGTAAAAGAAAAAGCGACGGAAGTAATGTATGGACTTACCGAAAATGATCTGCCGCATTGCTATGAACAGTGGAAAATTCGTATGGAGCTGTGTAGAGACCGAGGAGGAGAGTACATTGAAGGAGATAACATGAAATTGTAAATAATTGTAAATAAATGTTTTTTCCAGCATCAGTCCGGTTTTTTTTCTAGCCGCACCTCGTACTCTTCAGAAGAGATCTCCACCCCCTCGTACTCTTACGGATTTATGAACAGCCCTGCAGGTTTCATGGTGCCAGTTCCCACCAACACTACCTCAGACGTTAGTCGAGTCCATGCCACGTCGTGATGCGTCACTTTTGCGTATTCTGGTGCCCTACACGATATAAGGCAGGTGCACCAGTTTCGATGGTTCTTCAGAGTATAACGTAGCATTGAAAATATGGATTTATCCAAGTTTGATGTATAAATATGGTCTAAAGTTTGAAATATGGTAAAATATGGAAAATGTGAGCTATATTTTCAGACTCCAAAAACGTTTTACGTAGAAAAGTACAAGAAGAACGAAATGACTTAAAACGAGAACATGTATTTACATATTAATTCGGGCCTTACAAATGAAGTTTGATTTAGTACACGCTGTAACTTCTGCGAGCGTTAGTTACCTTTGATATTGGACGTCGTGAGTTGATGTTAGTCAAGAATGCCATTAAAGCAACGAAGAAACCATTTTCAGCACCTCATTGAGATAGAACGCTGTCGTGTAACAGGTTTACGAGAAGTTATATGTTCCTTCTGCGATACTGCAGGAAACAATTGGAAGGAATGTAGCCACTGTACATGATTGCTGGCAGGGGTGGTCATGAGAATGTACGGTCGTAGGAGGAACGGACAACGGACGGTCACGTGGCGCTAACGAGAGGGAAGACATCGTGTTCAGCGTGTGGCTCAGGCGAATCGTACTGCATCTGCTCCGGGAATTTTCAGCAACAGTTGACACCACAGTGAGGCAACGAACTGTTACAAGATGTAACCAGACGCCCTGGTGTGTGCAATCCACTGACCCCAAACCACCACCATTTGCGACTTCAGTGGTGTTAAGCGAGAGCTCACTCGAGGGCAGTGTGGTGGTCTGATGTATTTTTTGATGAAAGCTGGCTCTGCCTTGGGGCCGGTGACGGCCGTGTGTTGGTTAGAGGAACGCCTGTAGAGGACCTGCAACCAACCCGTCTCTGTGCTGGACACTCTGGGCCTACCCTTTGAAATTTTCGTTTGCGGGTTGATTTCGTATGACAGCTGGAGCACACTCGTGGGAACTTACTCGCCAGACTCGTGATTCGACCTGTTGTGCACTGACCAAGTGCCACAGGCATGGAACTCCACCCTGCAAACTGACTTCCGGCAACTCTACGACATAATGGATGCACATTTGCTTCCTTGCATTCAGCAGTCTGGTGGTTACACCGGTTGTTAATGTACCAGCATTACTCATTTGCAACGGATTATCTCGTACTTACATTAACCTGTTAATCAGTTAAATATGTTACCTAGACAAATGTATTCCCAAAATTTCATTATTCTGCATTAACTATTTCTTTTTTTCCCACCAGTTTACATTATACCTCGCGACTCAGTGCAGACTTTGTTTACGTGAGTGGAAGTGGTGTTATACGATTTTTAGCTTGATTATCGGGTTTGACTGTCATGTTCAAGAGAATAGTAGAAAATGCTGGGCAAAAGGCTGCGCAGGCGTTGCCTTTTTTATGGTGTGAGCAGTGTGAGGTGTTGCTTTGCTTTGCTAACAGCAATTGTTCTATTTCTTTTCTACACGTTCCACATAAAAAAAATATGATACGTAATGTCAATACAGGCCCATGTGGTAATAGCAGTAAAAATTTTCCTTTGCAAATTTTCTATAAGTATTTCGAACAGCTTATTTACAATTGTTGAAAGTTTTTGTACAAAGTGTGTATTCTAAACTATCTTGAAATATACGTCAAATATGAGGGATATGGAGGGTGGGTCATGAGGAAAGGTACATGATTTGACGGGTGATACTAATGGTGATTCTGAACAAAAAAGTTTCAATAAACATATACTCTTTTCTTCATCGCCTCCGGGTAAAACAATGAAAACAACTAGGAACGGGAAAGACGCTGGTGACCGTAAATTAAGATACTGTTCTGTTATGGTTTGTTTAATTGTGTACGTTTCCTCATAGAAGACGTTCAAACAGTCCACCGTCAACTTCGCATGTTGCTGCTCTCGTAGACAGGTGTTGTGTCGCCGATCGGAGCTGGGCACAAGTTCGTAAAATACGAGCGAGAAGTTCCTCTCTTGTGTCCGCTCTGCGCTTGTAGACATTGCTCTTCAGCCACCCCCACAAACATCAAGCCGATGGCGTAAGATCGGGTGACATAGGGCCCGAGCAATGACTCCACGGGGACCGATCCAACTACCAGGATATGTTGCGTTGAGGTACTGTGTCACTGATCGTACGGAATGTGTAGGAGCTCCGTCATGTTAAAGTACATACGAGCTCGTGTTGCCAATGGGATATCCTCCACGTATTCTGCTAATACATTTTGAAGAAACTCAAGATACCGTGGCCCAGTAAGATGTTTATCTAAAGCAACTGGACCGATGAGTTGGTCATCAATTATACTGCACCACACGTTGACTGAGAAACGTCGTTGAAAATTCTTTTCCACCGTAGCGTGCACATTTTCATTTGCACATACATGAGAGTTGATTCCATTACGGGTAAATGTTGACTCATCAGCGAACAGAATACGCGGAATTAATTAATAATCCATTGGCAGAATTCTTGTCGGGCGGCAGGATCTCATTCTTCAGATGATGTACGCTCTGCCGATGAGAGGGATACAGACCGTGCTCGTGTACTGTGCGTATCACTTATGTTTATGGAATACCAAGTTGGGGATCAATTCTTCTTGAGCTAGTAGTAGGGTTGCGTTCCACTACTTGAAGAATGTTCTCAACTTCATGAAGAGTTTGTTGTAAGGGACGTTCAGAACCAACATTTACGCTGGGAAGAGTACCATTCGTGAAACACCCTGCTAAACACCCTGCTATCTGGCACTCCGCGATTCGGAAATCGTTGCTGGTATTCTCACACGGCAGCTCTAGAATTCCCATTGGACAAACCATAGACAAACACCATGTCAGCATGCTCTGCATTTGTGAAGATCTGTGGCATTTTCACTACACCAAACTGTATATGTTGTTCACGTAACAACACTGTAGTAACGTGCAGTACGACAAGCACTGTCAGACTGAGACTTGAGGTAAACAACTGCACGATGCGCTCTTGAACTGCATACTGACAGGGTTGGTAATGACGACGCTACACGTTTCCCGTTCTCTGTTTTTTGCATTGGTTTAGCCGAAAACGGTTAAGAAAAGGGCATATCTCTATTAGGAGGTTTCTTGTTCAGAATCATAGCTAGTATCACCTCTCAAAGCATGTATCTTTCTTCCTGATTCGCCGCGTATATACAGGGTGGTCCATTGATCGTGACTGGGCCAAATATCTCACGAAATAAGCATCAAACGAAAAAACTAAAACGAACGAAACTCGTCTAGCTTGAAGCGGGAAACCAGATGGCGCTATGGTTGGCCTGCTGGATGGCGCTGCCATAGGTCAAAGGGATATCAACTGCGGTTTTTTAAATAAGAACCCCCATTTTTATGACATATACTTGTAGTACGTAAAGAAATATTAATGTTTTAGTTGGACCACTTTTTTCGCTTTGTGATGGATGGCGCTGTAATAGTCACAACCATATGGCTCAGAATTTTAAACGAACAGTTGCTAACAGGTAGCCGGCCAGAGTGGCCGTGCGGTTCTAGGCGCTGCAGTCTGGAACCGCGAGACCGCTACGGTCGCAGGTTCGAATCCTGCCTCGGGCGTGCATGTGTGTGATGTCCTTAAGTTAGTTAGGTTTAAGTAGTTCTAAGTTCTAGGGGACTGATGACCTCAGAAGTTGAGTCCCATAGTGCTCAGAGCCAGCCAGCTAACAGGTAGGTTTTTTAAATTAAAATACAGAACGTAGGTACTTTTCAACATTTTATTTCGGTTGTTCCAATGTGATACACGTACCTTTGTGCACTTATCATTTCTGAGAACGCATGCTGTTACAGCGTGATTACCTGTAAATACCACATTAATTCAATAAATGCTCAAAATGATGTCCGTCAACCTCAATGCATTTGGCAATACGTGTAACGACATTCCTCTCAACAGCGAGTAGTTCGCCTTCCGTAATGTTCGCACATGCATTAACAGTGCGCTGACGCATTTTGTCAGGCGTTGTCGGTGGATCACGATAGCAAATATCCTTCAACTTTCCCCACAGAAAGAAATCCGGGGACGTCAGATCCGGTGAACTTGCTTCGACGACCAATGCACCTGTCATGAAATATGCTATTCAATACCGCTTCAACCGCAAGCGAGCTATGTGCCGGACATTCATCATGTTGGAAGTACATCGCCATTCTGTCATGCAGTGAAACATCTTGTAGTAACATCGGTAGAACATTACGTAGGAAATCAGCACACATTGCACCATTTAGTTTGCCATCGATAAATTGGGGGCCAATTATCCTTTCTCCCACAATGCCGCACCATATACTGTCTCGCCAAAGTCGCTGATGTTCCACTTTTTGCAGCCATCGTGGATTTTCCGTTGCCCAATAGTGCATGTTATGCCGGTTTACGTTACCGCTGTTGGTGAATGACTCTTTGTCTCTAACTAGAACGCGTGCAAAAAATCTGTGTTCGTCCCGAAATTTATCTTGTGCCCAGTGGCAGAGCTGTACACGACGTTCAAAGTCGTCGCCATGCAATTCCTGGTGCATACAAATACCGTACGGGTGCAATCGATGTTGATGTAGCATTCTCAACACCGACGTTTTTGAGATTCCCGATTCTCGCGCAGTTTGTCTGCTACTGATGTGCGGATTAGCCGCGACAGCAGCTAAAACACCTACTTGGGCATCATCATTTGTTGCATGTCGTGGTTGACGTTTCACATGTGTCTGAACACTTCCTGTTTCCTTAAATAACGTACCTACCCGGCGAACGGCCCTGACACTTGGATGATGTCGTCCAGGATTCCGAGCAGCATACACAGCACGACATCGACCTTTTCCGAAATTGGTAAATGGTCAATTTTAACACGGGTAATGTATCACGAAGGAATGTTACGTGATACCACGTACTTACACATTTGTCACTGTTACAGCGCCATCTATCACAAAGCGGAAAAAGGTGTTCCAACTAAAATATTCATATTTCTTTACGTACTACACGAATATGTAATAAAAATAGGGTTCCTATTTAAAAAAGCGCAGTTAAAATCCGTTTGACCTATGGCAGCGCCATCTAGCGGGCCAACCACAGCGCCATCTGGTTTCTCCCTCCAAGCTAAACGAATTTCGTTCTTTGTAGTTTTTTCGTTTGATGCTTATATCGTGAGCTATTTGGCCCACTCACGATCAATGGACCACCCTGTATAAAGCACCAAGAAGCTGCAAAGTAATATGTGTAATTGTCCTCCCTAAGCTCTGTGGTATTAAGTGTGGTACTATCTACAAAAAATTCACTATAGTTCAAAAGTATTTTGAGGGTCATTTCAGTGAACATTAACGCAACAGTAGCCCACTTGGACTTTTAGTATGTGCTCGGAACTGAAGTGAATATGTAACGACAGCTGAGTGTAGCCTGACACGGTGTGCAGTGTACTGGAGTACGAACTTTCTCTGGCGGGCCATTGCAGCCGGGTAGTAACTGCGGTGCTCACCGCAATGGGCCGGGCTAGGCCGAGGCAGCAGCTGCTGCTGCCGTGGGTGGCAGCTGCGCGCCCGGGGCGTAGGGTCGCGTGCAGCCCGCGGCAACAGGTAGCAGGTAGCAGCTAGTGGGCAGTGGGGCCGGCCACGGCTGGCTGGCAACGCCGCGGCAGGTGCGCTCCTCGCACTCAGAACACCTCCACGGCAGAGATCCACGCCGGAGGATGTTTCTCGCTCACCGCTTTTACATGCCACCAGTGTCCGATTTGTGCTTTTACCAGTGGGGGGGATGTCTTAGGTAGTTAGTATAATTATACATGTTATTAGCTTGGACCGTGGCGTTACCCGTGGTTAAACAGTTATTTATAAATAGATGTTAAAGCCGAAACTCACTATTCACGCGTAAGCACCATCAGAAAAGCCATCCCTTGTTATATCTTTAAAAGTACGTTATAGGTAAAGCTTATTTACAAAATCATCTACATACAGGTATACGAGGGGAACTCAGAAAGCAAAGGCACATTTGTGAAAAGCTGTACTTATTCTGATGATAGAAAACTGAAACATGCGTTATTTTTCTTCGTAACCTCCCTAGACTTCAATGCAGTTTTCCCGACGTTTTACGAGTTTTTTTATTTCATCAGAAAATACGTTTATCGGTTGTACCGCACCGCACCGCAGCAATAACGTCTTCATAACATCATCACTTTTAAATCTTCTTCCCTGTAGTGCTTCCGTTAAGGGTCCAAACACGTGAAAATCGCTTGGAGCTAGGTCTGGACTGTATGGTGGATGTTCCAGCACCTCGAATCTCAACTCCGTTATTGCGTCGTCTGTCCGTTTGGCAGAATGTGGGCGAGCGTTATCTTGCTGTAGGATGACACCTCTCCAAAGTTTTCCACGACGTTTGGATCTGATCGCAGGTTTCAGTTTCGTACGCAACAAATCACATCCACCATACAATACAGACCTGGCTCTAAAGCCTCGTTTACGCTGGGGCGACGTCTTGTCGTTTTGTTCTAAATGTTTTGAAATGCTTACCTACTACATAACACTTTTTCAAAATTAATAAGCAAACATATTAATAGTATTAATAGTAAGACTGTATTAAAAACTTTCAGTGTTCGGCTCCACAAATTTAAATTATATGCAAAGTTTTACTCCAGTGCGTGGAAATAAACATCCCAGGTTGGGATGCATAAACTAAAACCAGAGGAGGGGCTGGTCTGATGCAGAGCGGGGGAAATCCCCCCCATCCCCCCCCTGCAAATCGCACACAACATGCCACACAATTGCAGAAGGCACGTCAGCCTTGGATTCTCCTCCCAGTGTCAGTTGCTTTACGTGAATGCTTTCTGGAAAACGAGTGTTCCGATTACGGCAGGGCCGGCCAAACGCTGCACAGTGTGCAGATGTGCGGAAGTGCTGCACATGTGCGACAGCGACATCTGTTATTAGACATGTGTCCTAAATGAACGGCGGCGGCTCCTCTTCCCTGTTTATGTGGTACAAGCAAGAGCGCAACATACCCGGTCTCGTTTACCCCTGGTATCCGTAACCTTAACAGAGAAGTTCTGAGAAATGGCAGGTACTGTGAAAAAGCAAAGGACGGGAGATCTACGTTCTCAGTCGTTTAAAAATGACTGGGAACTGCAATTCTTTTTTGTAGCCGTTGGTGAAAACTCGCAATGTTTGCTGTGCCGCCGAATAATAGGCGGCCAGCGTAAGTTTTCAATTGTAAGACACTACAATACATATCACAGAGACGAGTGTAGTGTACTCAACAGTGAAGAACAGCAAGCAAAATTAAATGTCCTTAAGAAAATGGATGAGACACATCAACTCGGTTATCACTTCTCATGACCAGTGATAAACGTGTTTCGATTTATCCCTTTCGTAATTAAAAATTATTGTTTACTAACTGTGCATCATTGCCTCATTCTGCTCCATGTTACATTATTATCAGGAAAGTTGGTCGTTAAACCGATTGTTCCAAAGTATACTTACATTTAGGGTTTTTCTTTAATGTGTGAAGGGCTACGCTCAGCTGAAGTCGATAAATCATTACATTCATCTAATTGTCGGTTATTATGCAGATTTCAGACGTAACTGATGAAAGATATAGCAATAATGGTATTGAAATAACAGGTGATCATCGAGAGGTCTGCGGTTATCATTCTGTTCAGAGGTCAGTGAGACAGAACTTATGTGGTTGTAACTGAGGGCACCGAGAATTAGTTATAGGAAACCTTGCATTACTTTAATGTTATTTGAAATCATGAATAAGGTTCGTTGGAAGTCGCTAAGTGCTCTCTTTCTTAAATACTAGATCAAAAACATTACGCGTATTTACGTGCCGTCAGTCAAGCTGCCTTAATAAAAACCCACGGTTGTTAACTGTATTACTTGTCTTACTGGGTTAAACTGTTAACATAAAAGTAGACGTCTCAATGAGTAGATTGTGACAGTATTTCAAATGTTTAATACGCGAAATAACTTCCCATGGTTGGCTTGCAAGCTGTGACTTTTCACAGCTAGAATGCACTAGAATGCGCCGGTACCGAGTATCCGAGCAAGTGGATAAAGCGACATCTGTGCGTAGAAACATGCACTACATGAACGCTGACCGCTGCGGCGTGCACGCTGTGACCCGGAAGTTGCACATGTGCAGGAGCACCGCACGCGTGCAGAATTTCTGGCCGGCCCTGGATTAGGGCGTTCGACGACAGTGGACCTTTGTAAAGTATCAATGTTTTTTTTTTTTTTAATTTAATAAAATTGCAGCCAAATAGCCAAATACAGTTACTTTATTTACATTTTACATATTCATTCATCGATTTCACTTTTACTGCACAGTTCAATGTGATATCGTTCACAGGCTTCGTTACACAGTTCACATGTTGTGGTTGGGTCGTGATAAGTTTTGTTTCTGCAGATTAGATGATGAAAGCCATGAATAGAAAGTTACGAAATGTCGCTGTTCGAAGTTTGGTGCTCTCCACGAGCGGTTCGTCATTGGTTCGGTGCCATAGAACTCCGGCCATATTTTTTCTCGTTTGTCCTCCATGATCTTCAGTTGCTTTCGGGAAGCCCTGGTGTGTGGCATCATACATCGAAGTTTGATGCCTTCAATTAGGAATGTCTCACTCGCTAGCAGATACACTAGTCTAGATCTTGTTGTCTTTGAGAGACCTAGTGCTCTTTTGAGATAAGTCGATTTTACCTTTTCTAGTCTTTCTAGATTTTTTTCTGTCAGGTGGCCACATATAACCTCCATCCCATAGGCCAGGATTGGCAAGATTTTTGTGTTGAATAATTTCATGGCTGTTTCTGGACTGAGCAGGCGGATGTTTTTGATGTCCTGTATTGCTATTATTGCTTGGGCTGCACGTTCTGTTGTATGTTTTGTGAAGCATTTGGCTGTTGGTTGCAATGTCGCTCCTAGGTATTTAAAGTCTGATGGGATTTTTAGTTTTTGTCCTCTGACGCTGATTTCCGCATTCTTGGGTGTTTTGCCTCCTTTTCTGAAAATTATCCTTTCTGTCTTTGTTATGTTTATGTGTAGTTTGTGTTCACTGCACCATTTGTCTATTTGCTCAACGATTCTATGCAGCTTCTGTATATCTGTTGAACCTACGGCTATGTTGTCAACGTATGCATATACATACACATCTTCATTTTCTCCAATTCGGAGCACTTCTTCAGTGGCAAGAATGTGATGCATCAATGTTGACCTTTGATGCTGCTCTCCAAGCTACTCTACCCTGTGCAAGACTTCACCTCCGAATATCTACTGCAATCTGCATCCTTCTGATTTTATGTGTATAGACTTAAATGCTGAGTGGAAATTTGTGCCACGGCAGGGAATCTAACCCGGGTCTCCTGTTTACTAGGCCGGTGCGTCAGCGACTAAGCCACCTTGCTCAGCGGTTCACACAACTATACGGATTACTCTGGCGCGCCAACCTCCTCGATACAAATTCTCTGTACCGCCCCAGTCCACTTTAAACTCCCTCCCCCCCCCCCCCCCTTACACACGAATAGGTGGCTTACTGGATACCGCTCCCGCTTAGTAAGCAGGAGACCAGAGTTCGCTTTCCGCATTGTTCCAAATTTTCAGTCGCCTCTTCAGTCTATATGCATAAAATCATATCTGTATTAGACCGTTAAAGTCTCTGAAATTGTGTCATTTCGTTTCTACATCCTTCTGAATCTGCTTACTGTCTTCATCTCTTGGTCTCCTTAGGCAAATTTTACGCCCCCCCCCCCCCCCCCCCCCGCCCACACACACACACACACACACATACTTGCCTCCAGTTCTAAATTGGTGATCCCTTGGAGTCTCAGAAACTGTCCTATCAACCTATCTCTTCTTTAAGCCATAAATTTCTTGTCTACCCAATTCTAGTCAGTACCTCCTCATGAGTGATATATTCATCTAGTCTTCAGCATTCTTCTGTAGCACCACTTTCTCAAAGCTACTATTCACTTCTCGTCCAAACAGTTTATCGTCCATGTTTCACTTCTGTGCGTGGCTGCACTCCAGACAAATGCCTTCAGGAAAGATTTCCTGACACTTAAATCTATATTCGATCTTAACAGAAACGCTTTGCTTGCCATTGCCACTTTGCATTTTACGAGAGTGGTTTGAAAAGTTCTCGGAATCACCACGAGAGGTCAGCACTGGCGCAACGAGTTGTTCACGTGAGATTCATTGAACTGTTGCCTGTAAACACGACCCACGTCAGTGCTCTTGGAAGAGAGCAGTGCCCCTGACGTGGCTCTGTTGTTGTTCCCGCGATTGGAGCAGTGATTAAGTACTTCGTAAAGAAAGGTATGAAAGCAAAGGACATTCATGCCGATTTCCGGGATACACTGGGCGACTCTGCTCCTTCATATTCAAGTGTTGCCAAGTGTGCAAATGAATTTAAATTTGGTCGGGACAGCTTAGATGACGATCCGCGCAGTGGTCGTCCAAGATGTGTCACTACTCAAGAAATCATTGCAAAAGTGCACAAAATGGTCATGGAGGATTGTCGATTGAAAGTGAGTGAAATTACTCACCCTTGTCAGATGTCATCTGAAAAGGTATATCATTTTTTAACTGAAGAATTAGAATTGAAAAAATTATCTGTAAGATGAGTGCCGCGGCTCTTGACGCGCGCCCGCACACATATGCCGTCCCTGTGGCAAAATTACACGAACTCAGGTATGAATTGTTGCCATACGCGTGACACACGTCTCATTCACCTAATATGGCTGCTCCGTCAGACTTCCATCTCTTCCCAAAACTTAAAATTTTTCTTGGTGCACGAAAATTCACTTCAAACGGAGAATTGTAGCCGGGATTGACAACTATTTTGCAGAAATGGAGGATACTCATTTTCGAGATGGAATCAAGGCACTGGAACATCGTTGATCAAGTGTATTAATCTAAAGGAGACTACATTGGAAAATAAAAAAAAGTTTCAGTGATGTAAGTACTTCGGATTAGCCGATCGGTCTAAGCCGCTGCAGTCATGGACTGTGCGGGTGGTCCCAGTGGAGGTTCGAGTCCTCCCTCGGGCATGGGTGTGCGTGTGTTTGTCCTTAGGATAATTTAAGTTAAGTAGTGTGTAAGCTTAAGGACTAATGACCTTAACAGTTACGTCCCATCAGATTTTAGACACTTTTTTTTTGTAGTACTTTTTTCTATTCCGTTCCGAGAACTTTTCCCTCGTATATCATCACTACTTCGACCATTGTCAGTTACGTCGCTGCCCAAATGGATAATTCATCTACTACTGTTAGTTCTCCTTTCCAAATCAAAAATCCCTGAGAATCACCTGATTTAATTCCACTACATTCCATTATGCTTGTTTTGCTTTTGTTAATGGTCATCTTATATCTTCCTTTCAAGACACTCTCTATTCCGGTCAGCTGCTCTTCCAAAATATTTCAAAGTTGTTTCAAGTCCTTTGCTGTTTCTGACAGAATTACGATGTCGTCGCCGAACCTCAAAGTTTTTATTTCTTCTCCCTGAACTTTAGTTCCTACTCCAAATTTTTCTTTCGTTCCCTTTACTGCTTGCTCAATGTACAGACTACATGTTGCAAGTTATTATTATTATTACTAGTAATATTAGTATTAATATTATTGGGAAGGTTTTGCAATATCCTTGGTATGTGTCGTTGCTTGTCAGATGTACGAGAGGACCTTAACTCCCTAATGTTTTCAATCTAAAGAAGCAATAAGTAAATAAAACTTGCAACTTATGTTTGTTTTTCGCTTATTTAGCTTGAACTAATCAGGGCCTTATGGACCTTTCTTACATCTGACCATAAACAAACAACACATACCAAAGGCATTACAAAATCTTTCCAATAATAACAATAACAGCAATAATAATAATGTTATTATTATTATTGTTGTTATTATTATTATTTAGAATGGTATGATTTTCTTAGCACATTTGAAACAAGGTTTAGTATTATCAGAAGCAGAATGAATAAAGAAAGAGGAGAAGATTGAAATGACTAACATTGGTTGTTAGGAAAGAAGAGACTGTAAATAGAGGTGAAGTTTAAAAGGAATTTAATTTCTCTGATTTTTGAGGAAAATTGTTCCAGCGTCGGATTTCTGACGTAGAAAATGATTTGAAGAAAATGTTAGTGCTGTATGATGGTACAGAGAGAATTATACTTTTCGGAGAACGACTATTTCTGCTGTGCCGTTTAGATAGTACACTAAGAGTTGAAGACAAATAAGAGAGAATTATGATTGAGAAGATGACTGGTCAAGCGATAAGCATGTACGAATGATAATCGTTCGTAGGCTGGTGTGAAAAGGCCCAAAAAGCGTACTTGAGCTGCCTGCGTGAGCTTTCACAGGAATGTCCCTGGAGAATAGTATTAGTGTTTCTATGGTCATCTTTTAAGCTAGAAAGGAACTGTTGCTTTATATTTCTGTGGTGAGTGAAGTGGCGCTGATACCTACAAACAGACTGCAGTTGTGAGCTCAGTCCAGTCCACGTAATCCCCAAGTTCTTTGCAGAAGAAGAAAGGTTATTTCTGCACCGTTTTCGTGGAAGACATTCTCTAAACTGAAGGGTACAAAGTCTTCTGTGGGCCACTATGGTTGCTTGTGTTTTACCCAGGTTAAGGTTCAACACTATGCTCGCGCCCAAACTGATTGAGCAAGTAAAACGGCATTTACGCGGTTTATGGGTAAGCACAGGTTTGTTGTAGTTGATTTCGGATATAAATGAGTGCCGTCAACGTATAGGTGATGTGCACAGCGGAAAAGAATCGTTGACACATCATTCACATATAATGAAAAGCTTCAGTGAATAAGACAAGAATAAATTAAGTTAATGAAGTCGAGAATTAAGGATATTAATGTACGTTTAACATACGTTTGAATTATACCGTTGCTTTATTCATTTAAAATCGCTTTGCGATTATTGATAGTACCGGACACACTATACACAATGGTCCAATCGGAATCTGAAATATTTGTAGCAGAGCAGCTGCAGGCAAGTAAACAGTACACTACATCAAAATCACCATAAATTCCAGTACGTTCACCGGTCAGATTCCCCGTTCATGAACTGATAAGCCGAAGACTAACTTCCGAATTATACTATAGGCATGTTCCTACCTGGGAACTCAAACGAGAGTGGCCCCAGGGTGTTCTAGCCCACCTTACCCGAACGTTTCCCATCACACAAAAGACCACGATCTCTGCCGTACATCTCAATCCTGCGCTTTGTCACATGACACACTACTCTACTTAAATTAATATCCATATACCTGACCATCATTCGTTTATAAACACTCCTGACAATGTGCAAATATGTCAACCAAATACGTTACACAAATCTGTACACAATTATTTCTATCTCATACTGTTATATTTTCTGGTTACAATTACTTTTATTTTAATGCATGCACGAACCGGAACTGAAGTTGCTCGTCAAAACAACTACTAATTTCTTTCTTGTCCGTCTCACATTATGTTATTCAAGTTCCTCTACAATTATTAATACATAAATTTATTATTAAATAAACATATAAAAAGATATATCAGTACAAATTACCCAAGCAGATGCTAATATATATTTGTGGTTAACTTCGTTTTAGGTGCACAGTTTCACCCGTAATATTACAAAGTAAACATTCCCATCGACCAAGTCCACTTTTCAGAGACCTACATACCTGAACCCCTGAACGTAGTGTTGCCTCCTTTAGATAGAAGCATGAAAACGTTGTGAAATGCTCAAAATGCCACGAAGTCTCTCGCCTAAATACTCTCGCAAAGCCAGTACCCTCCAAGAGGACGAACTGGGGACGGCAATCCGTTCACTGGTATTTATATTTCACGGTAAAAGACGTATCTCGCCGTAGCATATGGTTCTAAAGTGTTCTTCGGACGAAGGTAACCGTAGTCTGAGTGACAAGAAGCGAGATTGCCGCCGCGACGTTTTCACCTGTTACGCGTCTTGGACCCCTGAAAACCACTCTCTGAATTAAAATTTGGGTACTACGCAGCACTAAATTTCGCTTTTGCAAGAGGGATGAAACGATCCGTAGAGACTGCAGTTGTGTATGCTTAACCGGTGAGCTGTCTTTCACTTCGTCAGATCACGAAGTAAGACTAGGCTGCACAGTTAGTAACATAGGAACATACTTAATCACCGATTCTCACCATCAACCGAAGTCACAAAGCTAGAATTTACCATAACGCACGATCCTTTAAAGTACTCTATATCACCCATTAGTCCTTTTACACACAGTACTACGAATGAATGGATTTATCTGCAGACATTCTGACAGTTTCCTCTGAAAGAGCCAAAATAAGTGAAATGGTAGTGACGGTACTAGATACCGCAGTATTTATTTGTACACAGGGACGGACGATGCTGTAATTTGCGTGCGTGTGTTTTACAAGTAGCTGGTTCGACTACCTCAGGTCGGCTGTGGGCCGTTGTAAACGCTTGTTGGGACGGCCAGCTGTCACATGGAGTGTGACTGGCGAGATTAGCGCAGGTAAAGGTTGCTAACAAGCCAAGAAGAGCAACGGTCATCGGGGTTTCCCCGGGAGGGAAGAAGTGTGTTCCGGCGGCACGGTTGCGGAATGACCTAAGATGGAGGGGCTTGTGACTTAGAATATCATCACTAATAGAATTTTAATGAAAGTACGTAAAATGCTTATCAAGCATGTTAGGAAGAAATCAATCACACCTTTGGAACCGCGGCAATGGAACGAGTTCACTGATCATAAATCCATGCCTGAAGTTTTTATAGTGAAAAACTTATTAACACTCTTACCATTACTGTTTATAATACGAGCTGAACCCATCACCAAAGTCAACTTATGATACACCAGGTTAAACAGCATAATGCCAGCAATAGATTAAACAGATTATTTTTCTGTTTAAACAAATATACAAAAACGTTATAAACAACTTAGTTTATTACGTAAACAGTGCTAGAAATATGGAATCCTCCACAGAGACACACATGATCTTATCAGAATGAGTTTCCTTCTTTAATATAACAATAAGTTACGACGTATATTTAACTATAGTTTTGACTCGTAAAATGTGTCAAGTCAGGGTTTTGACTCTAGTGCCGGATGTGAAATTCTACATGTTTGAAATTTATTTAAACTTGTTGAAATAATGCGTAAATGATTTTATTATGAGATCGCAAACTGACATTAGATTTATCACACGAAAGTATTTGAAATTAATATGAAAACTATGAATGCTGATCACGATGAAAGTATCTGCACTGAACAGAAGAATGGTCGTGTGACCGAACTTTTAAATAAGCATGCACGTTAGAGGTTGAGGTCCTTAATATGTCGGCTTGTGTTTGGAGTCTTTTCGTGATCCACACTCAAAGTTAATGGCCGTACATTGCTCGGATTCTGGTGGAAGTTACTACTGCGTCGTAATTGTTTGTATCCAAAGGCGTAGACGACATGAGGAGTAGGAGCAAGCATCCGGCGAGTAATATTGTAGTGTGTGTGTGTGTGTGTGTGTGTGTGTGTGTGTATTTATCATCTGCTACAAATTGTCAGTGACTATCTTTCTTCCTGTGTCCAGTTACAGGTTTCGAAACACGATTGTCTGCTTATAGTAATGTTTTCCTCGTAGTGCCTTCAGTTCCAAGACTGGTTGATGTAGCCCATCATGCTAGTCTGTCCTGTGCGACCCACTTCACCCCCACATAACTACCGCAACTTCCATCCATTTGAACGTCTTTACTACGTTCAGACTTTGATCTTACGCTACAATTTTTACTGTCCACAATTCCTCCTATTACCAAAGTGAAATTGTTTGTTGCCTCAGGAGTTGTCTGATCAGTCGGTACCTTCTTTTAGTAAAGGTGTACCATAAATTTCTCTTTTCCTCACTTCCATTTAGTGCGTCCTCAGTTTTTAATTCGATCTGCCCACCTAATCTTCAGCAATCGTCTGTATTTACCACATTTCGAAAGTTGTCCCCTTCTTGTCTGAATTATGTATTGTCCACATTTCACTTCAACATATGGATACACTCCAGACAAATACCTTGAGTAAAATCTTCTAACATTTAAACTTTGTCTAATTTTTTTCAGAATTGGTTTTCTTGCCATTGCCAGACTGTATTTTGCATCTTCCCTGCTTGGGCCATTGTCACTTATTTTAGTGCCCAAATAGGAGAACCCGTCTACTATTTTCAGCTCCACATTTTCTAATCTATTTCCCTCAGCATCACTTGATTAAATTCGTCTGCATTCCGTTACTCTGTTTTACATTTTTGATGCTTTCAAGACATTATCCTTTGTGTTGAACTTCTCTTCCAAGTCCTAACCGCATCAGACTTTGATTACATTACAATAAGAAACATAATTGGACTAAACATATATTTTGCATGTAGTTTAAAAGTGGTTCAACTTTTTTGTTAGTGTACATCATACAGCTACTGGGAGATTACAAATGTGTCTCGCACCTAGTACTTATTCAACAACTTATATGCTTAAAGCATTTATTTCAGACCAACTGAATGCTTATGATCGTTTATCACCCACCGTTTGAGGGTGCACAACCTATTTTCATTTGTACTTTGCATAAAAAAGAAACTGAAACAGTGAAAAAAGTAAAATCAAATAGAAATTTAACGTATTTCTTTGTAAAGTTCCCATAAAGTGCGGTACAGCCTGTAGCTAAAAACCTGTCTTAAACTACAACGGATACTTCTTTTATACACAGATAAATTATTTTTTTGGTGAGGGGAAGGAGAGCGTGGTAGTACCAGGTGCAGAGTTTTGATTAAATACAGCTAGTATTTGGATCGAGCATTCTAGTTGTTAGCAGAGACAGAAACGCTTACTGAGAAACGCACTAATTGAATTTCGCTCACCAAATGTTTTGGGAGACTTCCATTCTTTTTCTTGTCACTCTGTACTGTTTCTCTCGTCAGCCACTGTGCAAACCGGACGCAGTGAGACACAGTTGCCTGACTAGCTAACTTATTAGTTTTATTATACTGAACGTATTAATGTATTATCAGGACACGTGGCACAGGGTGACGTAAAGTGTTATTTCGAAAAGAAATAATAACGCTAAGGTAAAGAAAGCTCTCACTGCTTCAGCGTACTCATTTCTGAGTCGTAGTAACCTTGATGATCATTTAAGCACTCATTCATGTTTTACTCGCGTGTAATGTTCAAGTACCGGGTGGTTATAACTTAAGTGTAGCTGCTCCCAGAAGTCCAGTGTGGATTGTAATTATCGTATGACAGCGAAACTTTGTAGATATTCTAATCAGTGAATGCGGAAATCCATCGGAGACGTCGACGTAAAGCTGCATTCGTAAAATGCCGTGATCAACAGTTGCTCGCAGCGGTTTCAGTGGAAACTGAGTGAAGTGTTTCTGTATTGTGGCCTTGACATCGAGTAGAGACCGAACGTGTCCCTGATAAACGCATTCTTTTAGATATTTCTCGAGCCAAAAGTCAGATGGAATCAGATATGATGATATTGCAGGCTATACATCTGGTTAACCTCTAGAGACAACACGTTTTTGGAAGGTTGCATTAAGCAGATTTTTCACTGGACGAGTGACATGACGTGTTGCCCCATCTTGCTTGAAAACAATGGTTTCCACACAATTGCGCTCTTCCAAAGCAGGAAACACATGTTTTACAAGGAGGTCTCGATGTTGCAAACATCACCATACGCCTGACAGGCCCTCTTATTTATTCTCCTCAAAGAAGAACGAACCGAGAGTAAATGTGCATGTGAATCCAAACCACAGTCACATAAGGCGAGTGCAGTGGCACTCCGTTCACAACACGCAATTTAACAGTACCCAAAATTCGTCGGTTCTGTATATTCACTGCACCACGAAGTGTAAAATGTGCCTCATTACTACACGGAACACTGCCTGGCCACATGGCATCAACTTCGATCCATGCCATAAACCGAGGAGCAAATTCAGAACGCTGCTGCGGATCATGAGGTTTCAGTTGCTGGATCTCGTACGGGTACCGACGTAAAACAGACCACAAAACTTTCTGTACTGTTGAGCGCAGGAAAGACAGTTATCATGACACTGCACAAGCACTTGCACTACCCGGGGCACGTGCTGCGTGGTAAATTGCAGCAGCAGCACCGTGATAGGTGCCACAGTGAGCTCACCGCGAATCTCATTATCATCTTCATAGGGTCTCTCCTCAGACCTTCAAGTCGGTGATGCTCTCTCAATGCGGTGCCGTTCACATAAAACCGTTTCACTAACAGCACACGGCCTCTCTTCTCGATAGCCATACTGTTCACTCACGTTATGGCTTGTCAAATGAGAGCGCGGATGTCATCCCGTCATACAAACAGTGTTTAATGCCAGATTTGCACCTGGTGACCAAACAGGAACTAATTCGTTTTTCAGAGTAAATCTCTTCCCCATTAGCATATCGATCAAGATTCGCTGCCATACTACAACTGCATCCCATACTGGACATCCGTGACTAGCTGTTAATTACACCACTGGCCTGCCGGCCGGAGTGGCCGTGCGGTTCTAGGCGCTGCAGTCTGGAGCCGAGCGACCGCTACGGTCACAGGTTCGAATCCTGCCTCGGGCATGGATGTGTGTGATGTCCTTAGGTTAGTTAGGTTTAATTAGTTCTAAATTCTAGGCGACTGATGACCTCAGAAGTTAAGTCGCATAGTGCTCAGAGCCATCTGAACCATTTTTTACACCACTGGCCATTAAAATTGCTACACCAAGAAGAAATGCAGATGATAAACGGGTATTCACTGGGCAAATATATTATACTAGAACTGACATTTGATTACATTTCCAAGCAATTTGGGTGCATAGATCCTGAGAAATCAGTACTCAGAACAACCACCTCTGGCCGTAATAACGGCCTTGATACGCCTGGGCATTGAGTCAAGCAGAGCTTGGATGGCGTGTACAGGTACAGCTGCCCATGCAGCTTCAACACGGTACCACAGTTCATCAAGAGAAGTGACTGGCGTATTGTGTCGAGCCAGTTGCTCGGCCACCATTGACCAGACATTTTCAGTTGGTGAGAGATCTGGAGAATGTGCTGGCCAGGGCAGCAGTCGAACATTTTCTGTATCCAGAAAGGCCCGTACAGTACCTGCAACATGCGGTCGTGCATTATCCTGCTGAAATGTAGCGTTTCGCTGGAATCGAATGAAGGGTACAGCCAGGGTTCGTAACAAATCTGAAATGTAACATCCACTGTTCAAACTGCCGTCAATGCGAACAAGAGGTGACCGAGACGTGTAACAAATGGCACCCCATACCACCACGCCGGGTGATACGCCAGTATGGCGATGACGAGTACACGCTTCCAATGTGCGTTCACTGCGATGTAGCCAAACACGGATGCGACCATCGTGATGCTGTAAACAGAACCTGGATTCATCCCAAAACATGACGTATTGCCATTCGTGCACCCAGGTTCGCCGTTGAGTACACCATCGCAGGCGCTTCTTTCTGTAATGCAGCGTTAAGGGTAATCGCAGCCATGGTCTCCGAGCTGATAGTCCATGCTGCTGCAAACGTCGTCGTACTGTTCGTGCAGATGGTTGTTGTCTTGCAAACGACCCCATCTGTTGACACAGGGATCGAGACGTGGCTGCACGATCCGTTACAGCCATGCGGATAAGATGCCTGTCATCTCGACTGCTAGTGATACGAGGCCGTTGGGATCCAGCACGGTGTTCCGTATTACGCTCCTGAACCCACCGAATACATATTCTGCTAACAGTCATTGGATCTTGACCAACGCAAGCAGCAATGTCGCGATACGATAAACCGCAATCGTGATAGGCTACAGTCCTTTATCAGAGTCGGAAAAGTGATGGTACACATTTCTCCTCCTTATACGAGGCTTCACAACAACGTTTCACCAGGCAACGCCTGGTCAACTGCTGTTTGTGTATGATAAATCGGTTGGAAACTGTCCTCATGTCAGCACGTTGTAGGTGTCACCAACTTTGTGTGAATGCTCTGAAAAGGTAATCATTTGCATATCACAGCATCTTCTTCGTGTCAGTTAAATTTCGCGTCTGTAGCACGTCATCTTCGTGGTGTAGCAACTTAAATGGCCAGTAGTGTATTAGCAACTGTCTCGTTATATAGCACCGGGTACTCGTACTGAGGAAGTGTACGGTATTTGATAAGAATGTACGCCTCTCAGCGAAGTTATCCTCATTTATTAGATATCTGAAGTCCTCTACACGGATCACAGATAGAAGTATTAATATTTATGCTGAGATAATTAACTGATTTAACGTTGCACATATTTATCGTTTATGCTGAGATGCGTTAAATCAACATTTCCTGTTAAAATACAGGGTGATTCAAAAAGAATACCACAACTTTAGGAATTTAAAACTCTGCAACGACAAAAGGCAGAGCTAAGCACTACCTGTCGGCGAATTAAGGGAGCTATAAAGTTTCATTTAGTTGTACATTTATTCGCTTGAGGCGCTGTTGACTAGGCGTCAGCGTCAGTTGATGCTAAGATGGCGACCGCTCAACAGAAAGCTTTTTGTGTTATTGAGTACAGCAGAAGTGAATCGACGACAGTTGTTCAGCGTGCATTTCGAACGAAGTATGGTGTTAAACCTCCTGATAGGTGGTGTATTAAACGTTGGTATAAACAGTTTACAGAGAATGGGTGTTTGTGCAAAGGGAAAAGTTCTGGACGGCCGAGAATGAGTGATGAAAATGTCTCACACATCCAGCAAGCATTTGTTCGCAGCCCAGGAAAATCGACTCGCAGAGCTAGCAGAGAGCTGCAAATTCCACAATCAACTGTATGGAGAGTCCTACGAAAAAGGTTAGTTATGAAACCTTATCGTCTGAAATTGGTTCAAGCACTGTCTGCAGCTGATAAGATTAAAAGAATCGATTTCTGTGATTTTATCCTTGCTCAAATGGAAACAGATGAATCTTTCGTTTCAAAGATTGTGTTTAGTGATGAAGCAACTTTCCACACTAACGGGAAAGTCAACCGTCACAATGTCTGTATATGGGGCACTGTCAGTATCCGCGGGAAACAACTCAGTATGAACGTGACTCGCCTAAGGTGAACGTTTTCTGTGCCATTTCAGCCACTAAAGTTTTTGGTCCCTTTTTCTTCGAAGGTGCTACTGTAACTGGACTACAGTATCTGGAGATGTTAGAGAACTGACTGTTCCCTCAGCTCGAACAAGAAGCACAACAATTCATATTTCAGCAGGATGGAGCGCCACCACATTGGCACTTATCTGTCCGTAACTACCAGAACGTCAACTACCCGAGGCGATGGATCGGCCGCCAGGCAGCCGGTGACAGAGCACTTCATCACTGGCCTCCAAGAAGCCCTGATCTTACCCCCTGCGATTTTTTCTTATGGGGGTATGTTAAGGATATGGTGTTTCGGCCACCTCTCCCAGCCACCATTCATGATTTGAAACGAGAAATAACAGCAGCTATCCAAACTGTTACGCCTGATATGCTACAGAGAGTGTGGAACGAGTTGGAGTATCGGGTTGATATTGCTCGTGTGTCTGGAGGGGGCCATATTGAACATCTCTGAACATGTTTTTGAGTGAAAAAAAAAACCTTTTTAAATGCTCTTTGTAATGATGTATAACAGAAGGTTATATTATGTTTCTTTCATTAAATACACATTTTTAAAGTTGTGGTATTCTTTTTGAATCACCCTGTATATTTAATTTCTCATCCAACTATATTATCTTTTGTACATGGTACGCTACACTGGTCTGTGTGATGTATGGCAGTCCGAACCGTAAGAAAATCGATTCTGTAGCAACTGCGGCGCTCGTATGCGGCGCTGTACGATGTGCAGACAATTCCGGCTGCAATGCGAGCCCGTTAAAACGTGGCTAACTGCTCGTTATACGGTCGGGATCGACGCCGATTGCTGACCGATAAACCTCGAAACACGCGCAGTCCACCCTCTGCAACTCGTGGTACGCACAGTTATGCACACGGGGCAAACACAGTGCAACCTCTGACCCTCGCACGTATCTTCAACACACCATTTCATAACTCATACTTGTATGATAATGATCTACTTGAAGCTAAGTGGTCGCTTTGTTGCTTAGCCACGCAGATATGTGTATAAGATCTAGGTCTCATAGGTAAACGTTCTTTCCTTCACAACGCCGAGGCCTTCGCTGTTTTTGTCGTCGTACTAACCTCTTTTCTGAGTCTCGCTACGTTTCAATGAAAGGCGTATCTACTCCCTCAATGTAACGAGAACATGTATGGTAAGAAAACCCTCGTCAATTACTATATCATTTATTACCTTACGTTTGTTTTAATGTTTCTTCCCCAACAGCCACTTTCGCGTGACGATTGTCTAACTTGCAATGTTGAAACAAGTATTATTTTCTTTTTCCTTAGTTAAAAATTCATGTACCAAATTTTAACTGCGGGTAAGTATTTCAAGTTAACGAAGCAAACACCATCCGTTGTTAATCCGCCTGTAGCACGCAAGGATACTACAGACTAGCTATTGTTTCAGAGAGGCGCAAGTGATCGAGAAAGTGCGGCAACTTTATTACAACTGCAGCTTTCATTGACAAAATATATCTATTCTGTGTTAAAAAACAGAGCGGAGATTAACTTTATTCGTTTCTTTTCACCCCTTTTAAATATACAGGGTGTTTCAAAAATGACCGGTATATTTGAAACGGCAATAAAAACTAAACGAGCAGCGATAGAAATACACCGTTTGTTGCAATATGCTTGGGACAACGGTACATTTTCAGGCGGACAAACTTTCGAAATTACAGTAGTTACAATTTTCAACAACAGATGGCGCTGCGGTCTGGGAAACTCTATAGTACGATATTTTCCACATATCCACCATGCGTAGCAATAATATGGCGTAGTCTCTAAATGAAATTACCCGAAACCTTTGACAACGTGTCTGGCGGAATGGCTTCACATGCAGATGAGATGTACTGCTTCAGCTGTTCAATTGTTTCTGGATTCTGGCGGTACACCTGGTCTTTCAAGTGTCCCCACAGAAAGAAGTCACAGGGGTTCATGTCTGGCGAATAGGGAGGCCAATCCACGCCGCCTCCTGTATGTTTCGGATAGCCCAAAGCAATCACACGATCATCGAAATATTCATTCAGGAAATTAAAGACGTCGGCCATGCGATGTGGCCGGGCACCATCTTGCATAAACCACGAGGTGTTCGCAGTGTCGTCTAAGGCAGTTTGTACCGCCACAAACGGAAACCCGAGGCCGCTGTTGGATCACCTGCTGCACTAGCTGAGCGTTGCCCTCTGTGGTTGCCGTACGCGGTCGCCCTACCTTTCCAGCACGTTCATCCGTCACGTTCCCAGTCTGTTGAAATTTTGCAAACAGATCCTTTATTGTATCGCTTTTCGGTCCTTTGGTTACATTAAACCTCCGTTGAAAATTTCGTCTTGTTGCAACAACACTGTGTTCTAGGCGGTGGAATTCCAACACCAGAAAAATCCTCTGTTCTAAGGAATAAACCATGTTGTCTACAGCACACTTGCATGTTGTGAACAGCACACGCTTACAGCAGAAAGACGACGTACAGAATGGCGCACCCACAGACTGCGTTGTCTTCTATATCTTTCACATCACTTGCAGCGCCATCTGTTGTTGAAAATTGTAACTACTGTAATTTCGAAAGTTTGTCCGCCTGAAAATGTGCTGTTGTCCCAAGCATATTGCAACAAACGGTGTATTTCTATCGCTGCTCGTTTAGTTTTTATTGCCGTTTCAAATATACCGGTCATTTTTGGAACACCCTGTACGTTATGTACTGTTCTCCCTAAGGTTTACGTTTTAAAAATTTGTATGTTCTTCAGTGTCGCAGTACATGTTACTGTGAAACCTGAATATTTTCCTGCATTAGATGGGTATTTACAATGGACGCTAGCTTATACTAGCAACAATAAATACACCTAAGCATCAAACTGAGGTGACACAAGTCATGGGTTAGCGACATGCACATATACACATACAGATAGCGGTAGTATGGCGGACTCGAGGTAGAAAAGGGCAGTGCGTTGGCAAAGCTATCTTTCGTACCCAGGTGACTCATGTGGAAATGTGTAAGGCGTGACTATGGCCGCACGACGGAAACGAACAGACTTTTAACGCGGAATGATAGTTGGAGTTAGACGCATGGGACTCTCGATTTCCGAAATCGTTGGGGAGTTCAGTATTCCCACATCCGCAGTGACAATACCAAATTTCAAGCATTACCTCTCACCCTGAACAACGCAGCAGCAGAGACAACTCTAGGCAAACGCCGCTGCTCTCGGTTGTTAATTGAAGAATTGGCAGATGGGTTACGACAAAGATATCGTAAGCAGAATAGTGGAAGATTTTTTAGGGAGAAGTTAGCTGATTTGACACAGAAGGTCAATGAGACAGTGGAGTTTTTTTCAGTTAGGATACGGAAAATTAATTCGCAGACCTATGAATTATCGGGTAATACTGATGCGGGTCGTATTACTACGAGAGGCAGAAAACAGAGCCCTCGATGTGTGTTCCTCAGGGCAATTCCTGCAGAATTTTCTCGTAGGGTTAGGACGGAGAATCCTGGGGATTTAGCTGCAGCACTGCGTATTGCAACGCATCTGCAGGAGATAGACATTGCAACAAGGATTCGCAATGATAAACGCATCTTTGCGTCGGAGAGGAATTGTCACTGTTGTGGGAGGAAAGGTCACGTGAAGGCTCAATGCAGACAGCCGCAGTGCTATGCTTGTAAACGCTACGGTCACAAGGCGAATGAGTGTTGTAGTAAGCAGAATGGTAACGGGAATAAACAGGAAAAAGCGTTAAACGGGAACGGGAGTGTTTCGTCCGTCGGGAGACATTCCCGGTCAGCAGAAGTACGGTGAAAACTAGCAGAGACGGATTGTTGCTTGATGGATGTTGTAAGGAATAACAGATGTAACTTTTTGATTGATACAGGGGCATATGTATCTGTTGCTAGTCTAGACCTCGTGGGTAGGAGAAGACTAGGTACTCCTAGATATAGATTACGTGGAGTAGGGAATAATGAGTTGCAGTCATTGAGTGCAACACAGCTCGTTTTTAAGATTGGAACTGTAGAGTTCGGAGAGCAAATGGAAGTGTTTCCAACTGTGGGACAAGGGTATTCTGTGATTCTCGGACTGGACTTCCTCGATAAACACCATGCCAAAATTAGTCTTTCACAGTGTACAGTTGAACTTAGTGGAAACTTGTTTTCAATGGGTACAACAGCTGTAAATGTTTCTACGTCGCGAGGTGCATCCGTTGCTAAGATGTCACCAACTGAACCGCGTACAAGGGCATTAAAGATGATTACGCATCTCAAAGTGCCTTCGGGTACAGAGAAGTTAGTTTGGTTGTCAGTAGGTACCGATGTACCACAGCAGAGACTACGTGTGGTGGAGCCACTGCAGAGCAATGAAGCATTGGATGAAATGCATTATTTTATTAGGAGGAGCGTTGCGCGCGTAACGGATGTAAACGGGGAACTGATGATTCCGGTCAGTGTAGATAATTTTGAGGCAGATGAAGTGGATCTCCCAAAGGGCTTAGTGGTAGCAAGTTTGGAAATAGTCGACGATGAGGATATAGGTGAATCCCAAGGTGATTATACGTCAAGCAAACCGTCAAGGCATCTGTACTACGTGATAAGATGCGTCATTTGGAGAATGGTGATCGGAAAGCTATGGAAGCTTTGTTATTATTTAGATTTGTTTAATTCAGAAGGTCCATTACCAGCAACTCCTATTACACAGCACCGTATACCGACTGGCGATAGTCTGCTAACTGACATGTAACACTTCGTGAAATAACCGCAGAAATCGATGTGGGACGTACGACGAACGCATCCGTTACGACAGTGCGGCGAAATTTGATGTTAGAGGGCTATGTCAGCAGACGACCGACGCGAGTGCCTTTTCTAGCAGCACGACGTCACCTGCACCGCCTTTCCTGGATTTGTGATCATGTCGGCTACACCCTAGAAGACTGGAAAATCGTGGTCTCGTCAAATGAGTTCCGATTTCATTTGGTATGCGCTGATGGGAGAGTAAGAATGTGACGCAGGCCACAAGAGGCCGTGAACAAGGCACTTTCTAAGCTCGTCGAGGCTTCATAATGGCGTAAGTTGTGTTTACATAAAATGAACTGGGTCTTCTGGTCATTCACTGGAAGTGGTTATGTTCGGTTACTGGGAAACAATTTATAACCACACAACGATGGAAATTTTATGGATGACAATCCGCCATGTTATCGGACCACAGTTCACGATTGGTTTGAAGAACATTTTGGACAAGTCGAGTGCATGAAGGAATTCCATCGAACGTTTATGGGACGTAACCGAGAGGTGAGTTCGGGCACAAAATCCTGCCCCGGCAACAATTTCGCAGTTATGGATTGGTTATAGAGGCAGCATGGCCCAGTATTTCTGCAGAAGACTGCCAAAGACTTGTTGAGCTCATGTCAAGTCGAGTTACTGCCTTACGCCGGTCAAAAGGAGGTCCGGCACAATGTTAGGAGGATGACTTGACAACCTCAGTGAATCTAGCGGGTGAAAAGGTACTTAAAATTTGTATCGTTGTAATAGCAGATAGGAGCCTCAATACGGTGGCTGCAAAGCTTTGCGTGGTGAGTTTCGGTGCAAAAAAGGTCAGTTTTGGTTTGGCGAGGTTGAAAGGTGGCTACACTGAGCCACAGCGCCAGAGATCGCGCTAGAGTGTATTGTTCCGCCGCCTCCACTGGCAGTGATTATTGAGAAGTCGCATTTTTCGTAGCTGTATGTCCGATTACGAAGTGTCGTAAACGGTTGGCCCTGACTAGTTTTTGTACGCAATCTGACTGCATAGAACAACAACAAGGAATGAAATGAAAATTTTCGTTAACACAATTAATTAATTAAGTCCCCAGCAACTATAAAACCTACGAAACCAAAGCACAAGTATAACTGTTCTGTGTGTGGAAGTATGACTCAACGTACACATCTGGTACGGTTCTTCTTCAATAACACAAGAAATTTTAAATATCATTTATACTGAAGTAATTAAAGAAAATAGAAATACCATAATTACGCAAGAAAACCAGAATTACACTCTAATCCAAGAACACAAGCCAGATGCTTTGTTGACTGAACCCGTAATGACGCATTATTCAAGACATTGAAATAATGAGAAAAAAACCGAGTTTTGTTACCTTCATATATATTGACGAAAAGCACTCTAATCATTACAACATCTCCATTAGAACAACATCTGCTATCTAGCCCATCAAATAACTGCATAAAACATGGAACAAGCACTCACTACTACGACATCTCGACAAGAACTTTTCACTACCACATCTCAGCAAGCACTGACTACTACGAGTTCTCAACAAGCACTGCCCACCGCGACTTCTCAATAATCATTGCCAGTGGAGGCGGCGGAACAATACTCTCTAGCGCGATCTCTGGCGCTGTGGCTCAGTGTAGCCACCTTTCATACACTTCGTAATCGGACATACAGCAACGAAAAATAAAAAATTATTTTCATTTTATTTAATTAAGCCCCCATGCAAGGTTTATGTAAAAAGAAACTGACTTGTCTGTTGTGGCGTGAGGCTGGTGTTTATAGTATCTCTCCCATCTTCTTGCAGAGGTTCGCTATCTATTCAGGTGGAGATAATCAGACAGCAAGCGAAGAGGCAGGTGGCACACGAGCTCTGCTTCAGGTTCCTGACTGTTTTCATCAGCACACTATGTAGTACGAGCACTACTAGCTGTTGTTCGTCCACACTAGACTCTGTCGCATGAGACACATTACTAGCTGTGTAATACGGTGTCACCGTTGTGAGAACTATGTCCTACAGTTGAACCACAGCAAGGAAAACCTCTGCCGCCCATTGGTAACAGTGGTTACATGTCACATTTATGGAAATGTTAAATCCAACCGGCTTTGAAAGTAAAGGCCGCATTCTCCCGGATCTAATCTTTCAATTATGAAACTATTGGCCGCATTTTGAAAATGTGGATCACGGTCAGGCAGTAGTGGAAGTTCTAAGATACAGCTTGTGAGTAGATGAGATTCGTATGCAGACGGCCGAAGTGAATGGCGAAGTTTCTAGTAATGCTTGCACCTCTCATGACACTTCGCAATTTTTACATGTGAGGGCTGTCTTCCAAGATTCCCATACACATCGAAAAGCGGTGCGATCTTTTTGACGAGCTCTTGCAAAGAAATTATACCCTAATTATTCAATTAGTATAAAATCCAACCAGTCAGGGCTGCCTCCTCAGCAAGGCTGACTGTACAAACAAGTTTTTTACTGGTAAACACACGCCACTGAAGCAGTAAACGCCGGCCGGTGTGGCCGTGCGGTTCTAGGCGCTTCAGTCTGGAACCGCGTGACCGCTACGGTCGCAGGTTCGAATCCTGCTTCGGGCATGGATGTGTGTGATGTCCTTAGGTTAGTTAGGTTCAAGTAGTTCTAAGTTCTAGGGGGCTGAGAACCATGGATGTTAAGTCTCATAGTGCTCAGAGCCATTTGAACATTTTTTTTTCCTTTTAAGGCACGCTCTCCATCCCCACCGTCACCGGCTCTCGTCAACTAGCTTTTTTTTTTTTTTTTTTTTTTTTTTTGTCATCAGTCTACTGACTGGTTTGATGTAGCCCGCCACGAATTCCTTTCCTGCACTAACCTCTTCATCTCAGAGTAGCACTTGCAACCTACCTCCTCAATTATTTGCTTGACGTATTCCAATCTCTGTCTTCCTCTACAGTTTTTGCCCTCTACAGCTCCCTCAAGTACCATGGAAGTCATTCCCTCATGTCTTAGCAGATGTCCTATCATCCTGTCCCTTCTCCTTATCAATGTTTTCCACATATTCCTTTCCTCTCCGATTCTGCGTAGAACCTCCTCATTCCTTACCTTATCAGTCCACCTAATTTTCAACATTCGTCTATAGCACCACATCTCAAATGCTTCGATTCTCTTCTGTTCCGGTTTTCCCGCAGTCCATGTTTCACTACCATACAATGCTGTACTCCAGACGTACATCCTCAGAAATTTTTTCCTCAAATTAAGGCCGGTATTTGATATTAGTAGACTTCTCTTGGCCAGAAACACCTTTTTTGACATAGCGAGTCTGCTTTTGATGTCCTCCTCGCTCCGTCCGTCATTGGTTATTTTACTGCCTAGGTAGCAGAATTCCTTAACTTCATTGACTTCGTGACCATCAATTCTGATGTTAAGTTTCTCGCTGCTCTCATTTCTACTCCTTCTCATTACCTTCATCTTTCTCCGATTTACTCTCAAACCATACTGTGTACTCATTAGACTGTTCATTCCTTTCAGTAGATCATTTAATTCTTCTTCACTTTCACTCAGGATAGCAATGTCATCAGCGAATTGTATCATTGATATCCTTTCACCTTGTATTTTAATTCCACTCCTGAACCTTTCTTTTATTTCCATCATTGCTTTCTCGATGTACAGATTGAAGAGTAGGGGTGAAAGGCTACAGCTATATTTGACATTAGATCGCTCGTAAAAATTAGTGTCGAAGTTGGCTGCCATCTCAGCTAGTACTATGCACTGGACTGCATTACTTTGGAGCCAGATGTGCTTAATGTCATATGGGTAGGAATCTGGTTGCATCACAAGAGGATGTAAGTGACTACCACAGTCCCCGAAATTAAGAGTGTATGCAGTGTTCTCTGGGAGCCGATTGAACACCAGATGACAATTCTACCTGGGTAAGAGTTGCAGCACATCCTGCCCTTTGCATTCAGATGTACTGTATATGGCACCCGGAGTCCAGGTGTCCCGAACCGTCAACAACTGCACTCTATTCACCTGCCAAACTACGTGGTCATGGTCGTCGACTCCAGCGAACATCGTTTGGTTTGTGGCACAGCAACCGAGTGTTGGCTGATGACGAAGAAAATATTGGCCCTTTTATTGCGTGCGGCGCATACGGCAATCAAAGCTGACGATTTGCTTTTCCCCGACGAGATATACTTACCTACCGTCCGGACAAACGCCATGAACTATATAAAAGGTATGGCGACGCATTATCTGAATAGCGCCGATGTCAAGGATATCTTGGACTTCAGGTACATGCTGCAAGAGCAACATATGATTTTGAGGTGACACGTGAAATATAGAACAAGTTTTTTCGATTACTTGGGTTCGTTATTCACAGACCCTCAGGGTGCGATAAGTGAATCTGAAGATAGATCTGGGTTCCAGACCCTACATTCATGCCTGATGTACTCAGAGGACTATACATCAATTTAAAGTTACGATAAGCCAAGTTGTATACACGCCAACAGTGCCGTTGCGAGATCCTGTTTTGTTTTGTTAGTGAATTCGTTACATCTGGGCAGAGTTGGGAGCTATTTTGCGTTTGGATGTGTTGAATGGCGCCTTTAGTTCCTTCATGTTGTGTTTTTGTTTATTTTTTCATCCTTAAAGGGCAAAAACATAAAGAAATAAAAAAATAAATGCAAATAAAAGATTACCATTTCATCCCTTTGACCACATCCTCAGGAACGGAAGGGAGGAGACATTCTGTCCAGGCCTCTGCTTGCGACCCCTGCTCATCCCTCCTCCATCAGCCCACGATCTTATTCATTAGAGTTCTTAAAAAAAAGGGGGAGGTGGTAGCATCATTGATTAGCGATCAGAACAGACTCGGTCCCGGGTTAGAACGCCGCCCACCGCTTATGTTTTGAAATAAAATCATCACCATTGGAGGCGGAAGGCTTCCAGCAAAAGAAGTCACTCTCATTCTGCCAACGGCTTCGTCAAAGAGGGTGGAGAAACGGACAGACGTTCGGGGCACTTTCCCTAAAGGTGTAACGATCAGGAATGATAAACGACATGAGGATGTAATTTAAAAAGTATAATTATGATCTCCCCATCGGCAAAAAATTACATACCAATCTCCCATTCGGAACTCGGGGTGGTGACTACCAAGGGCAGGCGACCATCAGAAAAAAAAATTGAATAACCAAAGAAAGGATAACGTTCTACGAGTCGGAGCGTGGAATTTCAGAAGCTTGAACGTGGTAGGGGAACTAGAAAATCTGAAAAATTATCTGCAAAAGGCTCACTGTATACCGGAGGTCAGTAAAGTGAAATGGAAAGGATTTGTGATCAGATGACTATAGGGTGATATCAACAGCAGCAGAAAATGGTATAGCGGGATTAGGGGTCGTTGTGAATAGGAATATGAGAAGGAGGGTGTGTTACAGTGAACAGCTCAGTGATAGGCTTATTCTCATCAAAATCTTCAGCGAACCAACACTGACAACGATAGTTCAGGTGTACTTGCAGACGTCGCACGGTGAAGATGAAAAGATAAATAAAGAATATGAGGGTATTGAACGGGTAATTCCGTACGTAAAATATAATAGTCACGGAGAAGTGGAATGCGGTTGTAGAGGAAAGAGTAGAAGAAAGAGGTATGGGAGGATATAGGCATGGTACTAGTAATGAGAGAAGAGAGAAGCTAATTGAGTTCTGCAAAAAATTTCAGCTAGTCATCGCGAATACCCTGTTCAATTATAACAAGAGGAGGAGGTATAATTGAAAAAGGCAGAGAGACACGGGAAGATTCCACTTATGTTACATCATGGTAAGATAGAGATTCCGAAATGACTTTAAGGCGTGCTCTGTACCATATCTAGACTCAGATCATAATTTACTAGTGACACAGTTTAAGAGATGAATCACGAAGAAACAATGCGTAATGAAGTGGGATACAAAGTACTAAGGAACGAAGAGATAAGCTTAAAATTCTCGTGGGTATAGATACTGCGATAACGAGTAGCTCGTAGGCAGCTCGGTTGAAGAGGAATGGAGATCTCTAAAAGGGGCAGTCACTGAAGTTAGAAAAAAAAAACATTGGTACAAAGAAGGTAACAGCGAAGACACCATGGGTAATAGAAGATCGATCGATGTAAGAAGGAAATATAAAAATGTTCATGTAAGATCAGGAATACAGAAATACAGGTTTAAATAACAACAAAAACAACAAAATAAATAGGAAGTGCAGGGAAACTAAGACGAAATGGCTGCATGAAAAATAAGAAGATACCGAAGCGGAACTAATTGTCAGAAGAACTGATCCAGCTTACGGAGTGTTGAAACAACCGTCGAGGAAATCAACAGCAAGGGTAGTAAAATTACGAACGCAATGGTAATTCCGCTCTTAAATGCAAAGGAGAGAGCGGGTACGTGCAAACAGTACAGGGCTATTACAAATGATTGAAGCGATTTCATAAATTCACTGTAGCTCTATTCATTGACATATGGTCACGACACACTACAGATACGTAGAAAAACTCATAAAGTTTTGTAGAAAAACTCATAAAGTTTTGTTCGGCTGAAGCCGCACTTCGGGTTTCTCCCGCCAGAGCGCTCGAGAGCGCAGTGAGACAAAATGGCGACAGGAGCCGAGAAAGCGTATGCCGTGGTTGAAATGCACTCACACCAGTCAGTCATAACAGTGCAACGACACTTCAGGACGAAGTTAAATAAAGATCCACCAACTGCTAACTCCATTCGGCGGTGGTATGCGCAGTTTAAAGCTTCTGGAATGCTCTGCAAGGGGAAATCAACGCGTCGGCCTGCAGTGAGCGAAGAAACGGTTGAACGCGTGCGGGCAAGTTTCACGCGTAGCCCGCGGAAGTCGACGAATAAAGCAAGCAGGGAGCTAAACGTACCACAGCCGACGGTTTCGAAAATCATACGGAAAAGGCTAAAGCAGAAGCCTTACCGTTTACAATTGTTACAAGCCCTGACACCCGATGACAAAGTCAAACGCTTTGAATTTTCGGCGCGGTTGCAACAGCTCATGGAAGAGGATGCGTTCAGTGCGAAACTTGTTTTCAGTGATGAAGCAACATTTTTTCTTTATGGTGAAGTGAACAGACACAATGTGCGAATCTGGGCGGTAGAGAATCCTCACGCATTCGTGCAGCAAATTCGCAATTCACCAAAAGTTAACGTGTTTTGTGCAATCTCACGGTTTAAAGTTTACGGCCCCTTTTTCTTCTGCGAAAAAAAAAACGTTACAGGACACGTGTATCTGGACATGCTGAAAAATTGGCTCATGCCACAACTGGAGACCGACAGCGCCGACTTCATCTTTCAACAGGATGGTGCTCCATCGCACTTCCATCATGATGTTCGGCATTTCTTAAACAGGAGATTGGAAAACCGATGGATCGGTCGTGGTGGAGATCATGATCAGCAATTCATGTCATGGCCTCCACGCTCTCCCGACTTAACCACATGCGGTTTCTTTCTGTGGGGTTATGTGAAAGATTCAGTGTTTAAATCTCCTCTACCAAGAAACGTGCCAGAACTGCGAGCTCGCATCAACGATGCTTTCGAACTCATTGATGGGGACATGCTGCGCCGAGTGTGGGAGGAACTTGATTATCGGCTTGATGTCTGCCGAATCACTAAAGGGGCACATATCGAACATTTGTGAATGCCTAAAAGAACTCTTTGAGTTTTTGTATGTGTGTGCAAAGCAGTGTGAAAATATCTCAAATAATAAAGTTATTGTAGAGCTGTGAAATCGCTTCAATCATTTGTAATAACCCTGTACATGGAAGGCCTCTATGAGGGGGAAAATTTGTCTTCAAGGTCCTTATGTGAGACGTGAATTCGTGCCAATAAACCGTTCTGTCATCTGTTGAGTATGTATGTTCTCCAAACTGTCTGAATAACGTTTCACGAAGCGAGCAGCTGAACGCTCCTGAACTGGTTTTATGTCTTCCTTTCGTCGGATTGCCTCACTAGAAAGTCCGTCAAGTTGTTACACGGCAGCAGCTAGAGAAACTGTTGTTTTGGACCTCACAATTTTTCGGTCTATTGTTTTTTTTAGATGATGCCACATGCTCCAAAAAGCTTACCAAGGCATTACAACACACAAAATAGACTTTGTATGTGGCGCAAAGGGTGTTATTAGCTGGCCTAGCACACGCTGAGAGATTGCGTATCAAAATACCACAATTCCTGTGGCCAATAGCGGAAATTGTCCATCACACTATCAAGCCCCCATCAACTATGAAGATATGGCCTTGCGATTCACGTGCACCTCAGGTGGCTGTCTGGGCGGCAGCTTCAACATCGATTCACTAGATGACGCTGCATTCTCATACTGATGATGGCAAATTATTATTTCTCGTTCGATCTGCCAGATACATTTTACAAAGAACAGGTAAGATTAATATAAATCACAATAAACATTTGAAACTTACAGTGTGGAAACATATTATATCAGTTATTACATTACAGTTATGCCAGGGAAAATACATTATTACATTAAATGGAACAAAAATCACATACATTGAAGACAATTAATTACACAGTAACATTAAGATTATGGAGCCATTTCCTGGCACTGTCCGCTAACTTGTGGAGCGACATCAGAGAGCAGTCTCTGAAACCATGATGTTACAAATCAGAAGATGGTCCATTGCTTGTACCTCGCCACAGTCACAACACGAACCGTCTGTATAGCCCCATTTGGTTGTTTGCTGTCTGCATAGTCCAACTCCCGTGCGAAACCTGTTTAGAGCCGACCAGTGTTTCCTGTTGAGATTGAAGCCTTCAACCCTTTTGGTTGGGTCGTGGATTAGGTGATGGTTTTCCACGACGCCTCTTCTCAGACCCTGCCATGCATTCTTCCATTCAGCATCGAGACCCTCTGTGCCCAAAGTTCTGCTCCAGACAATAGGTTTCCTGGACTTGAGTCTCATGGGTCCTCCCATGTCGGCATGTATGGGTAGCCGTGGGTGTGCTTTAATTTTTTCTACTATGTCTCGGGTTGCTTTCTCTCTACGTATGGAAGCAGGAGCGATGTTTGCCAGCACCGGAAGCCACTCAACGGGGGTTGGCCTGGGAGTACCGGTGACAGTTCTCAGAGTGGCATTTAGTTGTACATCTACTTTTTTGGCGTGCGGGCCTCTGCTCCAGACTGGGGCACAGTATTCTGCAGCGCTATACACCAGTGCCAGTGCAGCAGTTCGTAGAGTGGCAGCATCACAACCGCAAGTGGTGCCTGCCAGTCTGTTGAGCAGGTTATTTATCAGCTTTTGGGCAGTACCAGTTAGGTGTTGTCTGAAAGTCATGCTGCGATCTATCTTAATACCGAGATATTTTGGGAAATTCTCGTGGCTGACAGCTTTACCATTTATAACCAGGAGCTGTTCCCTTCTCGCTTCCTTGTTGTTTAGATGCATGACTGTTCTTACTGTTTTTGTCACACTGATTTTTAGATGCCATGTGTCATAATATTTTTTCAGTGTAGCTAGATCTTCAATTAGTGTTGATTCCAGGTTTTCAAAAGAGTTACTTTGCGCTGTAATAGTTAAATCATCTGGTGGTGGTGGTGGTGGTGGTGTGGTCTTCAGTCCTGAGACTGGTTTGATGCAGCTCTCCATGCTACTCTATCCTGTGCAAGCTTTTTCATCTCCCACTACCTACTGCAACCTACATCCTTCTGAATCTGCTTAGTGTATTCATCTCTTGGTCTCCCTCTACGATTTTTACCCTCCACGCTGCCCCCCAATACTAAATTGGTGATACCTTGATGCCTCAGAACATGTCCTACCAACCGATCCCTTCTTCTGGTCAAGTTGTGCCACAAACTTCTCTTCTCCCCAATCCTATTCAATACTTCCTCATTAGTTATGTGATCTACCCATTTAAATCATCTGCGTAGGCAAATTTACGTGAGTGCAGATCAGGCAAATCTGCTATATAGATGTTGAAGGGCCAGGGAGCTAAGACTGGTCCTTGCGGAAGACATTTTTAGGGTAAAGAAATGGTCAGTCTTAGCTCCCTGGCTCTTCAACATGATGGCAAAATTTCTTCATTTTAGGATGTGGGACCCAACTACGCTACCATGTGCTACTATCATAAAATAGTGTTTTCTTTTGTAAGATGTATTTTCAGTGTTTTGGTGGTTATTTTGAAACTAGTCACATCATCGTAAACGTTTTTAGTTCACAAATGCGTTTGATACATGGCAGATACATGCAACTTCGCACGTCATGGATGGATGTTGCATTTTGCAACTGGCTGTTTGTGAGTAGTGCTTGTTTAATAGCTGCCATCGCCCCGCACCCCCCCCCCCCCCCCAATCTACGCCCCGCAAACACACACACATTAATTTACTGGTAGGGAATTTTAGTAATATAGAATCTGAAACTTTCGGCTCCTGAGCTAATGCACATATTCTCACCATAGGAGGAAACTGCGTCTTTGAATTTCTTGATTTTCCCCTAGGATTCTCGAAACAACACTGTGTCAAGGGACTTATACGTGTGGCGCGTTGCACAACTGACAAGGAAAGGACAATTTTCAACTATACAACATTTATCAATTTCGATTATTGTGAAAGTATACTTCTTGCGTTCTCTTGTTTCCAATATTTGTACTTAGCACAACAAAGCTTCTAGAATACATTTCAGATTTTTGAACTTCTCACCATCCTCTTTCCAAACAGTGCGAGGAATAGCATTGGCAGGCCAGTGCGGTCAACTGAAGCGGTAGCGTGACTGAGTCACTTGTGAAAGCTATCTGTTAATGGCTTCTTTTCAGTGAGATCTGCACTTGAGCATTGTGGACATGATGTGGGGTAGTCAGACTTGGCTCGACATACACTGAGAGTGCTGCAGGTGCAAGGGCTCAAGGCCCTAGCGTCCCTTACTCTGTCCTGTTGTGGATACACGACATTCTCCTGTGCGGTGGCTCTTGGAGCCGAGTGTCTCCTGCAAACTTTGCAGCGACGTAGTGAGGGATCGTTTGGTGGCAGTTGGGGTTCTTGGGTTGTTTGGGGGAAGAGGCCAAATGCGAGGTCATCAGTCTCATCGGATTAGGGAAGGACGGGAAGGAAGTCGGCCGTGCCCTTTCAAAGAAACCATTCTGGCATTTAGGGAAATCACGGAAAATTTAAATCAGGATGGCTGGACGCGGGATTGAACCACCGTCCTCCCGAGTGCGAGTCCAGTGTGCTAACCACTGCGCGACCTCGCTCGGTTTGGTGGCAGTGGGGGTGTGGTGGAGCAGTGCTAGTACATCAGTAGGGGCCTCCAAGAGTGGTATTTGCTTCAATCAATGGGAGTCCCCATCCCGTCTTACTACACACACACACACACACACACACACACACACACACACACACACTAAATACTTAACGCAGTACCACTGTAACATGGCTTGGGAAAATTCGGTAGGGTTTTTGAATTTCCTACCACTATAAACTTAGGACGGGATTCTAAACTTCGCACAAGACAATTGACAACTACAGAGGCGGCGCTAGTTAGCTGGGAAACTTGGCAACCACCCAGACTCTGTCCGTAATCATGAGTCTGCTCAAATGTTCAAATCTGTGTGAAATCTTATGGGACTTAACTGCTAAGGTCATCAGTCCCTAATCTCACACACCACTTAACCTAAATTATCCTAAGGACAAACACACACACCAATGCCCGAGGGAGGACTCGAACCTCCGCCAGGACCAGCCGCACAGTCCATGACTGCAGCGCCTCAGACCGCTCGGCTAATCCCGCGCGGCCTGGAGTCTGCCTTCTTCGATTCTGTCGTTAGCACAAGTGACCTGGCAACACTGTAGGTTGCAGCAGTGAGCTAGGAAATCTGGCAACCATATAGGCTGCTCCGTAATTCACATCTACACCTACATGATTACTCTGCATTTGACATTTAAGTGTCTGGCAGAGGTTTTATCTGATCACCTTGAAACTACTTCTCTACCGCTCTATTCTGCAAAAGTGCGCGGGCAAAACGAACCCCTAAATCTTTCCGTGCGAGCTCTGATTTCTCTTATTTTATCGTGATGATCATTACTTCCTATGTAGGTGGACGCCAACAAAATATGTTCACACTCTAAAGATCAAGTTGGTGACGAAATTTCATCATCATAGCCCATGAGATAGTCCTGCCGCACGTAAAAACGTCTTTGTTTAAATGAATGGCACGTCGATTCGTGTAACATAACCATATCACTGTCTCCCCTATTTGGAGACAATGAAATTCGAGCTGCCCTCCTTTGAACTTTTTTGATGTGCTCTGTCAATCCTATCTGACGCAGATCCCACACCTCACAGCAATAGTCCAGCAGAGGACTGACAAGTGTAGTGTAAGCAGTCTCTTTTCTAAGTGTTCTGTCAATAAATCAGACTCTTTGGTGTGCTTTCCCCAAGATATTACCAAAGTGATCGTTCCAATTTAAGTTATTCGTAATTTTTATTCCTAAGTATTTAGTTTAGTTTAAGGTCTTTACATTTCTGTTATTTATTGTGTAATCTAAATTTAGCAGATTCTTTTTAGTCCGTTTGTCCATATGTGGATGACTTTACACTTTTCATGATTTAGAGTCAGTTGTCACTTCTTGCACCATACAGCTATCTTGTCTAAGTTATTTTGCAATTCGTTCTGATCATCTGATGATGTAACATAACTGTAAATGACAGCATCATCAGCAAAAAATCTAAGAGAACTGCTCAAATTGTCTCTTGGGGAACAAGAGGCCTGTAACACTCAGCCGGCCGGTGTAGCCGAGCGGTTTTAGGCGCTTCAGTCTGGAACCGCGTGACCGCTCCGGTCGCAGGTTCGAATCCTGCCTCGGGCATGGATGTGTGTGATGTCCTTAGGTTAGTTAGGTTTAAGTAGTTCTAAGTTCTAGGGGACTGATGACCACTGATGTTAAGTCCCATAGTGCTCAGAGCCATTTGAACCATTTTTTGTAACACTTCCTTGGGTAACCCCAGATATTATTTCTGTTTTATTCGATGACTTACCGTCAGTTATTACGATCTGTGACCTTTCTGACAGGAAATCTTGTCACACAAGTGAGACATATTCCTTAGGCACGCAATCTGATAAGAGGTCGCTTATGAGCAACGCTGTCAAAAGCCTTCTGTAAATGTAGAAACATGGAATCAATTTGAGATCCCCTATCGATAGCACTCATTATTTTATGTGAGATAAGAGCTAGTTGTATTTCATAAAAACGATATTTTCGGAATTCTTGCTGATTATGGGTCAATAGACCGTTACCTTCGAGGTCACTCGTAATGTTCGAACGCAGTGTATATTCCAAAATCCTACTGCAAATCGACATTAGTAATATGGATCTGTAATTAAGGGGATTACTCCTGATACCTTTTTTGGGTATTGTTGGTGTGACTTGTGCGACTTCCCAGTCTCTGGGTACGGATCTTTCTAAGAGTGAGAGGTTGTATATGACTGGTAAGTATGGAGGTATTGTATCATCATACACTGAAAGGAACTAGACTGGTATACAGTCTGGATCGGAAGCCTTGCCCTTCTTAAGTGTTTTAATCTGCTTCGCTACATCAGGAATATCTACTTCTAAGTTACTCATGTTGGAAGCTGTTCTTGGTCCGAATTATGGAATATTTGTTTCGTCTTTTTCTGTGAAAGAATTTCGGGAAACAGTATTTAGCAACTCTGCTCTACTGGCGCTGTCATCAATAACGTCATCATGGTTATTGTACAGTGGAGGTATCGATTCCATCTTGCTACTGATGTAATTTACATGCGACCAGAATCTCTTTGAGGCAGAGTTTCTTTCTGGAAACTATTAAAAGCATCTCGCCGTGAAGTTCGACCTAAATTTCGAACTTGTGTAAAACTTCGCCAGTCTTGGGGATTTTGATTTCTTTTAAATTTGTGCATGCTTTTTTCGTTGATACCTCTCAACAAGAGTTGGGATAATCTCAAGGAAAAACACATAGAAGGAAGACCCACATATTTCGTCATTTGTCATTTCAGGGAATACATCTTATTGCTTAAAAACCTTTATTATGATTAAAAATTGAAAACCTTGCCAAGAAATGAATAACAAAGCTCACGAAGAGGATCAGGTCATTAATAAAAAACTTTAACAATTTATACCATTAAGAACAGGGTTTAAAACCAGGAATATACATAAGTGGGCAAATGCAAGTAAGAATTCATAACAACTAGACTTGACTGCAAGCTAGTTCAAACAAACTGAGTTTACCAGTAAGATAAACTACAAATGAGTGCCACTGAAGGCACTAACGTTTCCCAAGCATGGGTGAAAAATTCAGCAATAGACAACGCCCACCCAAAATACAGTAAGGCTATCAAGTCACCACCACTACTTGTGCCTGCTGGAAAGCCCTTAACAGTTTATAACCTTAATAAAATCCCTTAAGCAGTAAAATACGTTGTCCCCCAAAGTACAAGACAAAGCTGGGAAGGCATACAATTTAAATGTGATTGCCAGCAGGTACACACCAGAAGAAACATTGACAATGATCCTTAAATTAATATACAATAACCTAAAATGCAAGATAAACTGGGAAGACGTGCTATTTAAATGTGACTCCCAAGAGGTACAATCCAGCAGTAGCGTTACAATGACCCTTAAATAAATATGCAGTCCCCCAAAATACAAGAAAAAGGTGGCAAATTACAGTAGACGTGTATCACAGTCAACAGGCAACAAGCAGGCAAGTTTCACAATGAATGGAGGTAGCTGATGACTGTGGATAAAAAATGAAAAGCTCAGCAGACCATACTCGTAAGTAAAGGACTTTAAAAGTTAACACCCTGCAGAACTAACAATAAGTGTGCAAGGTATAAACAAGTAGATAAAGAGCAAAGGAACTTACAACTTCCTGAACACGCTGTAAAGCTTATGTGCGTGCTGAATTCACAATATTGAATAGATCAAAAGTACCGGAATTAATTGGCGACACACCGCGGTGGCCATATCAAACAATCAAGTTTACTTGAGCCAACAAGAGGCGGCTGGTAGAAGCACCTGATTGCGAGACAATCTGGACGAAGTGTCGGCCTCGCCGAAAGAAAACGAGTTATTGCTCCCGGCCCTGGAAACGGGAATGCGTCGTCCATTGCCAAAACCAACCTACCAACGCGCATCAGAAGGGACCAGTAATCTGCCCAAATAAGGCTACAAACGAGAATGTCTAGGATGTAGGCATTATTAACTTATTCCGGAAGTGACTACGCATACAAGTTATAAGCTTAACACTCCTTAAAATTAATTGAAAATTAACAACACGAAATATCTGCTCCTGCAAATCCAATTATTGGGACATACTCATCTATAAAAGGTGCCTTGCCTTCGACACAGACTATGTTGCAATTTCAGATTCATCAATTCCATTTACAGTAGAGAATAGTCGTACACTTGGACGAATTATGGCGTGCAACACAAATTACTATCAGTTACACTGACCGATGACCACCAACACAAACACTCGGAGGCGTGTTAATATGACAGGTCTAATCCCACATTAGCACAAATGTGGCCTTACGATAACAAGTACCAATAAAAAACAATACTTAACTCTACACAGGTGTGAAGAAGCCGTAACTTCTAGGATTTCAAGCAGGAGTCTTATATCCTCTAGTCCATACAGGTGATCTTCCAGGTGCCGCAGAGTTGGCCCGGAACTTGCTGACCAGGTTGCACGTGGCGTCCACTACTCTTCCGTCAGTTCGCCGCTATCAATGCTTAATCCAGCCGGCAAAGATTGTCTCCGACCATTTTAGCCACTCGTAGCTTCTCTAGGTCCGTACTGGACGTCAGGAGTCCCTCAAAACCAACAATTTGCCAACCACGTGACCTCAAGCTAACTCTCAGTATTAGGGACCACCAGAAACCAACAACACATCCCTCGACCAAAAACCATAGCACCCGACATATGATCAGGATTGATAGCAGCAGTCCAAGTAGTTAGTGGAGCCAGCGGAGTACCATTCCCGCCAATTTTGCGTACCATGGGGAATCGGTAACACTCTTAGTAATTTATTTGATATCATCTCCAAATCAACCATCTTCGATCAGCATCTTGGATTCCAAACTTAGAACCCTGCAGACTGTCCCAGTACCCTCACGTCCGACATCTTGAGTAGATATCTTGAATTTAAGTAACCTGGGGGCCATGCTGGCTGCACCAGTATCCCCTGCTCCACCATCATGAATCGTCATCTTGGATTTTTTTAATGTTCCTCCAACTGGGAAATTGCCAGTCTTGGATTTTCAATTTCCCACAGTTTTATATTGAGCACAAGTGGCCCATGACATCAGAGGTGCAGGGGAAGCTCTGAAGCACAATTGGATTATTTAGAATTTCCCATCTTCGTTGCATTTCCCGGCATTTTATACATATGGAAATTCACCTACGTCGCGGTGACCTCATAGGAGTGGTGGAAGGAGTGGAAGAAGAAGCCTGGTAGCTATACAAGACTCAGCGATAATCTCGTTAATGATTTCATTGGAAATCTGACAACAATGCTGACTGTGCCAGAATGAATGCGGCTATACTACTGCTCGTTCCTAGGTTCTGGGCCACATGAATCTGCCCTTTGTCGCAGTTCCTTATGACAGCGGATCTCTTATATACTGTCCTTGCTTCTCACATGGGCGCAGTGCCAACTGGTGGCAATCACTCTTACAGTGGACAGTGGTCATAATGTTTTGGCTCATCGGTGTATACGAACCAGTGCAACAACTGTCACAGAAATTTCAATCTAGTATTAACATAGATATTCTATGAAAGACATTGAGTTATTGCGAGGCAATGGCAGTATTTTTTTTTACAGAGAGCGGCGCGGTAGTGCCGAGCATTGACTCCATACCAGTGCCAGCGATCGTCAGCTCAAGTGCAAACATTGGGCAGATCAGAAGGCGGCGCGTCAGGAGATAGTTTCGAAGCCAGCTAGTGTGTTGTTAACGGACGTTTTTCAAGGTGCGTTGAGAACAATGCTGTAGCACCAAGACAGTGTCGAAAACATAACCAGCATTTCTATGGTATGTTGAATCGCAATGGCTTTCCTTCTTAATGGAGTTTTTGCTTAGATGGTCACTCACCGGCGCATAGTGGGCCTACGCGCTGCAAAACTTTGAGAATAGGGAAAAACAGGCGTTAGTTCCGACTTTAGTCCCGCAAAATATTGTGCAAATCACGCTGGGGCATACTTGCCCTATGCTGTGATCTCATGCCAGTCTCAAGTCGATATGAAACGTGGCGCTGTTGACGTTAAACAGTGAATCGGACAACTACACATTTTTCAGATATTGTTTGTGCGGCCTTTTTCATATATGACAGCGGTCCTGCATAATTGCCAGGATAAAATGAAGTCGATAGCACTGTACAAAAGATGTTTATGACTTTTTAACCGGCGTAATGACGTTTATCGATTTAAAACTAAACTGCTACTGATACTATCTGAAATATTTGCTACAAAATTTCCTCTGCGTGGCTCTAGTTTTGTAAATAGCTCTCCTATTACCTTAACAGTGCATTTCATGAGTTCAAATGTTTTTACGTGTACATATTTTCACATTTTTATTGGTCGATCATTTTTGTACCATGCGGCAGTGCCTCATGACTACAGTTATCTGATAAATTATTATCTACTCAAAAAATTGTTACTGGGGTTTTCTGTAGAATTTTCGGTATACTATTCCGAATTGAGATCATAATTTTTCTTCACAAAGTCACAGTTTTTTCAATTAATGTTTCTCCGAGTAATATTGATGTTTTCGTGAAATGCTGGAGAACTATCTAATGTTTGTACAGAGAATTCTAGAACTAAAACATATCAAGAACTCTGGAAAAAATGTATGTTTCTCAAAAGTCTGGTGCCAACTTCACCGGGGACGCAATATTAGGAAATAATGCCCAATGTTGACATCAGTCCATATAGTTTTGACGCACGGATATACCATAATCGAAGCTGCTCTGTTACTGATTGGTCGGCTATCTGCAGATACATAAGAAGCTCGGCATAAGGATACACTGCGTTACCGAGAAAATTTCACACGCAAATATTCCCATGACAAAACGATGCATGTCTCATTAAATCGGCTTCTTTCATCTTCGGATCCATTCGTCTCGAGAGTACAGAGATTAACAACTGAAAAAGTTAAACACATGCCACCCGAGGTAAAAGATCTGTTTATCGAACCATCTCCCAGTGGACAACCCGGCAGCGAGTAGTAATGGCACATTAAAACTGTTACACCAAGAAGAAATGCAGATGATAAACGGGTATTTATTGGACAAATATATTATACTAGCACTGGCGTGTGATTACATTTTCACGCAGTTTGGTTGCATAGATCCTCAGAAATCAGTACCCAGAACAATCACCTCTGGCCATAATAACGGCCTTCATACGCCTGGGCATTGAGTCAAACAGAGCTTGGATAGCGTGTACAGTTACAGCTGCCTATGCAGCTTCAACACGAGTAGTGACTGGCGTATTGTGACGAGCCAGTTGCTCGGCCACCATTGACCTGACGTTTTCAATTGGTGAGAGATCTGGAGAATGTGCTGGCCAGGGCAGCAGTCGAACGTTTTCTGTATTCAGAAAGGCCCGTAGAGGACCTGCAACATGCGGTCGTGCATTATCCTGCTGAAATGTAGGGTTTCGTAGGGATCGAATGAAGGGTAGAGCCACGGGTCGTTACACATCTGAAATGTAACGACCACTGTTCAAAGTGCCGTCAATGCGAACAGAGGTGACCGAGACGTGTAACCAATATCACCCCATAGCAACACGCCGGGTGATACGCCAGTATGGCGATGAAATACACACTTCCAATGTGCTTTCACCTCGATGTCGCCAAACACGGATGCGACCATCGTGACGCTGTAAACAGAACCTAGATTCATCCGAAAAAATGATGTTTTGCCATTCGTGTACCCAGGTTCGTCGTTGAGTACACCACCGCAGGCGCTCCTGCCTGTGATGCAGCGTCAAGGGTAACCGCAGCCATGTTATCCGAGCTGATACTCCATGCTGCTGCAAACGTCGTCGAACTGTTCGTGCAGATGGTTGTTGTCTTGAAAATGTCCCCATCTGTTGACTCAGGGATCGAGACGTGGCTGCACGATCCGTTACAGCCATGCGGATAAGACGCCTGTCATCTCGACTGCCAGTGTGATACGTGGCCGTTGAGATCCAGCACGGCGTTCCGTATTACCTTCCTGAACCCACCGATTCCGTATTCTGCTAACAGTCATTGGATCTCGACCAACGCGAACAGCAATGTCGCGATACGATAAACCGCAATCGCGACAGGCTACAGTCCGACCTTTATCAAAGTCGGAAACGTGATGGTACGCATTTCTCCTCCTTGCACGAGGCATCAGAACAACGTTTCACCAGGCAACGTCGGTCAACTGCTGTTTGTGTATGAGAAATCGGTTGGAAACTTTCCTCATGTCAGCACGTTGTAGGTGTCGCCACTGGGACCAACCATGTGTGAATGCTGTCAAAAGTTAATCATTTGCATATCACAGCATCTTCTTCCTGTCGGTTAATTTTCGCGTCTGTAGCGCATCATGTTCTTGGTGTAGCAGTTTTAATGGCCATTAGTATAGTTTTCAAGTTCTAAAATTTAACCTTATGCTGTTGTTAATTTTTGTACTTATTGGGGCAAAGACAAACAGTTAAAGATATTGACGTCTGAGCTGTCCAGAAACGTGTTGTAAATAAAAGGAAATTGTTGCTCTTTTTATCCGTAATGTGAATGTTCTAACACCAGTATGTTGACTCTTCAAGCCAGTGCTCCTCATCGTTACAAACATGTCTTTAAAATCACAGTGTTAATTCAAGAAATTGACAGTGACGTGGCTCCTTAAAGCTATTTGGATTCAGCGCACGAAATACCACAGGAACAAGGCACTTTCATTAAAAACTTTTATCCGTCGTTGGCTTTTGTAATTGACGAAATGAAGACTGCATTCAGAGAAATTAACGCGACAACAACCATCACCTGAGGCGGTACTGATCCGTCCCAGAAAATAACACTACAGTCTTTCCAGTATTGAGGTGTACAATTCTGCTGAAAGTTCTTGCTGTTTACTAATGTCCATTAGACAGCAAAAAATATTACAGCACCTCAAGGATGAAAAGATATCAAAAGTAAGTAAACAGCATGCCTCCGCTGTTTCGTTCTAGCTAGAAACGTCTCACGTTTGAACATTCAGCTAGAAATAGGTAAGCGGAATACGTCGCAGAAGGCAGCAGCTAATGTAATTTGAATTCTCCGTCGTTTCGTTTTCTCTAGTTTTTCCCCTTGGGTCTTCAGCAACTTTAGACGAGCTACGTATATATCGCGCACATTGGCGGATTAGCGGCGGAACAGCACCCGTGTTGATATTGATATTCTGTGCACAGCTTTTCCGGTTCGCTGGTTCAAAGAAGAAGTTCTCTCGAAAAGTGTCGACTTTCAGAACACGGCTCGGAAGCGGGTTCGCCGCAGTGAATACGCTAACGCCGCAGCTGGTAGCCGAAGCATGAGCTACGATTCGTCTCGCTTCTAGGAACGCCACGTTTCGCTGTACAGTTTCCCCACACAAGTCTTTGCGTACTGTTGCACGACAGTCTAGCCGAAAGTGCACTCTTCTGGAAGTTGAGATTTTTTTTTGGTTGCTGACGGATGTAGAGCACTAAAACCAGTTAAGAGCTTGTTCGCACATCTCTGTATTCATCTTTCAGCAAAGACTGGCTCTTGTCTACAGCGCGCACAAGAAAATTTCACGCACAGAGGTTAGCTTTTTTGTACTTTATACGTTAGCACTCTTTTGCCCAGCTATCTACTGCATAAAATTTTATCAAACTTCCTTCTGTTCGTGAAACAGTTTCGATAGCTGACTGATGTTTAAAAACCCTGTAGTGACGTAGATGCCGCAGAGACAAGTAATTTAAAATGAGAGACATGAGGCCGGAAATGTCAGGAAAACCCCTGAAGCGCATGACAGATGGTGAACATGTCGCATCCAAAACAAGGAGGTTATTTTCGAGCACGGCGTGAAGGGATAGTTGAGCGACGCAATACTTGCATTCAAGCGAACGGTGCAAATTTCGAGCAACTTTTGTAAATTTGATCCGTTGTAAATGTAGAGATTACGAAATTATTGTCCTCACTGTAACCAAGCACAAGCTGTTCTTATTTTGCGTTTCTTCCCTTTTACCCTTCTTTTTTTGTTCACAGACTTTGCGTAGTAAAGAAAACGCAGGTCATTTACTGGAAATCAGGCAGTTCGGAAGCTTGTACTCGTTTACTTGTGGCGCAATACGTTAAGTTCTTGTTGTATTATAATAAACCAACGGAGACCGCGAGACCCGTAAATAAATTAATACCTCAATGTAAACACACAATTCCCTCACGAAACGAAAAAAAATACTGCCTGCCAGACTCGAACCCTGAGTCTCACGCGCATAGGTCACGCACGTAATCCCGGAGCCACTCCGAGATGACTAGTTCACTTGCGTTGGGATGATCAAATGCGACAGACCGATAGCCTCAACCGCTGCTCGTACGGCGAGGTACGTCACCGGGTCACGTCCGATGTTTAACATTTGTCGTCAACTTTTGTGGTATTTCCCGAAATTTCCGATCCCACGTGTCATGTATTCGTATTAAATTACTTGCCTCTACGTCATCTACGTTCCCATGAATGTTTTTAAACATTAATGACAATCACCATGTAAATATGTCTGCTTCCTAAAATATACATACATGGCTTTAAAAAGACAAGTTGAAGATGTCTTTGGCACCCGAATTACATCCGGTAATTTGTTTGAAAAATCTGTGCCTCTCGAAAGTTTCTGTATACCTCCATTTCAATAATTAAAGGAATATATGTTACTTGTTCAAATTCTTGTTTAAAATATTTTGAAACTATACTTCCAAACGTCTTATAGATTCAATTTCAAGTATGTAGCGCTTTTTTTCTCAGCTTATTACACGTAAGTAAGACTTTGTATTACATGTCAGTCTATCACAATTATTTGAAATATCTGATCACAAGGGAAACACATATATGTGTTGTATATTAACATTAATGTGTAAAATTGCTTCGGAACGAAATTCTAGCAGAGTAGAGCAGATACCGCCGGGAAAACAGAGTACTGGGATATCGTTAACGGAACTGATGGACAATCCAATCTCCCAAATTTATTTATGCATCGCTGCTTACTATGGTTTCACACGCTTTGGGAATATAACCTGAAAATGAACTGATTTCGCGTCAGAGTCTTGCAAACTTATGGACAAATCTTTTTAAATAATTGGATGATTTCACTGTTCTTTCTTTAACAATAAAAATCAAGTCAATTCGAAACAAATCTATATGTATTTTAGTGATTTATAAATATTGTTTATGATATTTGTAACAGCAACAGAGACATACTCAAATGAACAGAAACTAAGAGTTTGTGCAGAAATTAATTCATTACATTGAACCACATCACTGAAGGTATATTTGTCACATTATGACCTTATCTGAGGCACCAGCAGAGACCATACATAAGTGGATAAGAAATAATCACATTATTCCACAATTTTACACATTTTTCAGCCATTTTCGTAATTATTTCTTAGCTTCTTCAATATTACACACTCTTCCACATTTTTTTGTATTTTTCTGTATTTTCCTAAATTTTATGCATTCCTCCACAATTTGATCCAATTACGTGAACTCCCTCAATTTGCTGTCAACGTCACATTGCATCATTTGGCATTCCAGCGATGTCGTGTCAGTGTTGGTAAATCGCATCAACTTCAAGATGCTGCAAGTCCAGTCACAATGTAGAATATTCTCGAATTATTTCTTATTCCTAAGTCCGTAGCTCGAACACGGGGTCCCGGGTTCGATTCCCGGCGGGGTCGGGATTTTCACCTGCTTCGAGATGACTGGGTGTTGTTGTGTCGTCTTCATCATCATCATTCATATCCATTACGGTCGGAGGAAGGCAATGGCAAACCACCTCCACTAGGACCTTGCCTAGTACGGCGGTGCGTATTGATTTTAGCCATCCGTCAAACGAACTTGGAATTCCACAGCCAGATTACCTACAAAACAGCTGCTGTCATTGCTGCTCTGTGTGAGAGATTTCCACATTACAACTATTGTATAGATCCTGATTGTCTTTTCATAAGTAAAATACAGATGTATGGTACTGCACCCTGCCATTACCGAATAATCCACTAAAATTCCACAACGATTACACATCCAGCTAATAAAATAACACTTATGTATTCTAGTTGTAGTTGTCATAACCAGAAAAGCTGTCATGATCACATGATCAACAACATATAAGCCTGTATTTCATCCCAGTAGACAGAACTACAGAACAACCTTCGGACTACATACATGACAACGTTAATAAATAAATGTCTATATCTGCTCGATACAGTTGCCTCCAGTATGTATATAATTCGTTCTATATCTTTGCCAGCAATAAGTCAAGTCCTCTAGGGAAATATAGCTGTTTCTTGCGTTATCAGGTTTAATATCACTAGAATTTTTCCTATTCTTAACATAAGAAAATCTCTGGGAATGTATTGTGTCTCTTTCTATACTGATTAGCTTATAACAAATACACAGTCACCATCCAAGTCCAAGAGATATCCACATTAGAACTGTTAGTGTTACTCTTTAGTAGTTCATTTCCGGGTTAAATAATTAAATCGATAGACACGCAGTTATTGGTCCTGATTACTTGAAATGTATGTACATACAAAAATTCAACAGTACTGAAGATGATGGTTTAGACACCTCTACAGTCTGTCTCATTGTCTATAAATATGTACGACAACTACTGGAATGCGTCCTAGCATGACAGTGTGACCAGAATGATCACCAGCAGCAAACGATTTTTACTAATGATGATTATTCATACGACCAAAAAAACCCTTCGGTTAAAGGACATGATGACAACACTACCAGTTACGTAATCATCTGGTCATATCTTCCAAATGTTGTCGGATTTGCAGTCCAACTACAGTCTTTTGTATTTTAAAATTTTGTACATGGCTGAAACGGCAACTGTAGGGTGAGATCTTCTTGTCGAAATGGTAACCAGCCGACCAGATGCAAAGTAAAAGGCTCATTAAAACTTCTGTAGCATTATATCAAAGTTTATAAAAACGTCTTCTTCAAGAAGTCGTATTGACAACTAGGTTTTAGTTGTGGCAGAGGTACGTTAAAATACAGCTGAAATGCGTCAGTCAGGTATAATAGTTCACCTCAATAACAATAAAAACATGCACAACCATGTCGTACATGTTAAAATTTTTATGGAGGTGAAATTTTACATTTGGCTGACGCCTTTCGACTATATTATAACTTACCTCTGTCAAGATATGTAATCCAGTTATCAATATTTCCTTCTAAAGAGGACATCTTCAAAAATGTTGAAGCTATGCTAAAGGGGTTCTGATAAATCTTCCATTTTGGAACTGACTGTATGTTTACTACTTCTACAAGAAGACACTACTTTGTACGCGTGCTGCCTGCGACGCAAATACCCGAGGGGCCATTGGTTTGGGTGTGGGTGCAACAACGTCGAGCAACATGGACTCAAGATGTCAGTACTTTCTACCATAACCTAAATGCGATGGTACTACAACTATTTTCTCTCTCTCTCTCTCTCTCTCTCTCTCTCTCTCTCTCTCTCTCTCTGTGTGTGTGTGTGTGTGTGTGTGTGTGTGTGGAAGGGGGGGGGGGGTATATTCTGTGACATGGATAACTTAGAGCGAAGGGTACGGTGGTTTTTTTCTTTCTGCATACATAATAAACTGACAGAGGAAATGCACTTTAAATCAAAACGCGAACTGATGGAGGAAATTCTCTTTAAATTCGCCCAATCTACCTTATAGTAAGAGTGTAATAGCTTATTAAGTTGATGGACACAAGTGGTCGCAATCAAGCAGATAAATAAATCGGGCGACCCTGACGATTAAGCTACGTGTAAAAGACGTAACTTACTTGCACCGTATCTCTGAACTACGGATAGTATTCTGCAGTTACCTCACCTTAAACTGTTTCTCTCTGCAGCATGCGTTCACTCTCTACCAAACACTGCCAGTTTTATGTTTTTAGAAAACAATATATGTTTCAAAACTAATACTGCTAGAGAGAACGCAGAGAACATAGAGAGAAATCATGTAGAAAAAATTTATGCTAATGCTGCATACACAGACTTTTTATACTCTATCAGCAAACTTTTCGTGATTCCATCCGTAGCAGCATCAATATGTGATCCATAATTATAGCTTTAGACTGCGTCCAAATATTTTTACGCTTACAAATACATACGACTTGCAAGTCGCGTGTATTTGGGGAAAATACTGCAGCTCTCAGAATAAAAAGACAATACCATTTTCTCATGCACACACAATTAGTGGAAGTATGACAATGTTAACTCGTGCCACCACATCTCTCTCTCTCTCTCTCTGTACATTGCACTGTCTTTCCATTATTATAGCATATGTGCTATCATAAACCCTTTTATATCGAATCTATACAGCCCGTCTCTAACGATTACCCCTATATGTGTGACCCAATGTTCCTCCCTCCGTCCCTCTGTATAATTAACAAACCCCTTCTTTGCTTTATTTTCCTAAGTTGAGCTTATTACTCTCATATTTACTTGTTCCTTTTCCGTTCATGTAATATACGTCATTAACTAATAATCTTATTAATTCACTAGAAATACGATTTGTCATTCTTTTCTTGGAACAGCGCGCCGCAGGGTACGACACTCCCTCTTAGAGATTAAGTTCATCCGACCTCTTCTTGCCTGTGCTGCATTCTGGTAGCCAAGTAAACAGAGAGCGCTGTTTCATCCATTTGGCTTTGGCCCTGTATAAAATTTTCGTATTATTCTGTTAGCTACGTAAGCTTTTCTTATGTTTCTCATTATTTTTATCTAAAATCACCACAAGACCTACCACATATATACATAATGTCACTTATCCATAACCTTTGGACAGTCTAAATTTTTTTTAGTCATGTTTTTGAAACGTCCCCTTAGAAAAATTTATACATGACTGTGCTTAAACTGACACACAATATTTTTAGCGCAACGAAATCTGACTTTCAATAATCCCTACAAAAGAATGGCCCTATACCTTTCACAAATCACTTACCTCACAAAGATCTTCATTACTCAAGCTACTGCAATACAGCGAGCGCCAATACTGCCAGCTAAATAAAAGATTCAAACTACGGAAGGCACTAACTACTGATAGGCATAGTTAGCAAATGAAAGATTTTAATAGAGAACAAACAATATATTTGCCTTAATAGTGTTGAAAAATCATAATATACATAGCAGTTCACGACATCAAGTCTTACAAATTTCAAAACTCCGCCATCTCTCTCCCCACATCCACCACTGCTGGCGGCTCACCTCCAACTGCGCAACGCTACGCGCTGTTCACACCCAGCTGCCCAACACTACAATGGCAGACAACAATGCAAACTAGCCACAGACTGCACACAGCACAGCCAGTGATTTTCATACAGAGCGCTACGTAACGTTGCCAATAAGAAAACATAAACCGCCTACTTACATGCTCCCCACAAAAAATTTTACAAATTGTTTTGGGCAGTGGCCAATAATGATTTGATAAAATTTTTCATAATTACAATTACGAAGATATCAAATGCACACACATGCTCCCCACAAAAAATTTTACAAATTGTTTTGGGCAGTGGCCAATAATGATTTGATAAAATTTTTCATAATTACAATTACGAAGATATCAAATGCACACACTTATTGATACAATGTTGGTCAAAAGCTAAAATTTTCTCACAGTCCATAAAGACAGTCCTGACCATTCATCACAGTAAAATTGAAGTGTTTTTCTTCTCAGAGTCTGAGCAGTAAAAGAGAATGCACACGGAAGTAGTGGATTTCCATGCAGTCTTGAAGAAGCAGTGTTGTCCTTCCAACGGAAAGACAGTGCCGACTCTCGACATGCAGACAGGTAATGGGCCACAACAGAACAAACCCACAGCAGAGTCATTCGACGTTTTGAAGAATATTGGTAGGTAGGTCATCACAGAGTAGACCCACTGTAGTCAAGGTAGAGATTACGGTATTGGTGGGCCACCAGAGGTGCAGACCCACTGTAGTCCTGGTAGAGATTGTGGTATTGGTGGGCCACCAGAGGCGCAGACTCACTGCAGTCCTTGTAGAAATAATGGTACTCGTGAGTCAGCAAAGGTGTAGACTCACTGTAGTCCTTGTAGAAATAATGGTATTGGTGGGTCATCAAAGATGCAGATCCACTGTAGTCCATGTAGAGGCGGCCAGCAGCCATCTGTTGCGACTGTGCAGGTGCAAAATCACCATCGAAGAGTCTTGTACTATATAGCAAGTCCATAAACCACCACTTTTGCACTCACAAAGTTTTTTTTAATTGTCTTTAGAACCAGCAACGCTGTTAACCAGTCCCTTGCTGAATCATCAACACACGTCCAAACACTAACAGTCCCTGCTTCTCACATATTGTCCATATACTATGACCAACAGAAACGTGTGCAGTGAAATGAACTTACAAGTTAATAATATGATGATCCGGTGTCAATTACAATTTTATTACATAAGAATACAATTACAAAGGTACGAAATACGTCGTTAAAGAAACACTTACATTTTTAATTTACTGCGTTTTATCATTGTGATAACTAGTACACGTGGTAAGCTCGCTGCGACTTTACCTACTGTGTTCTTAGCTTTAATGCATTTTGTACGGTTTTATAATTGACAAATATGTTGTTATGGTCTTCAGTCCTGAGACTGGTTTGATGCAGCTCTCCATGCTTCTCTACCCTGTGCAAGCTTCTTCATCTCCCAGTACGTACTGCAGCCTACATCCTTCTGAATCTGCTTAGTGCATTCATCTTTTGGTCTGCCTCTACAATTTTTACCCTCCACGCTGCCCTCCAATAGTAAATTGGTCATCCCTTGGTGCCTCTGAACATGTTCTACCAACCGATCCCTTCTTCTAGTCAAGTTGTGCCACAAACTCCTCCCAAATCCTATTCAATACCTCCTCATTAGTTATGTGATCTACCCATCGAATCTTCAGCATTCTTCTGTAGCACCACATTTTGAAAGCATCTATTCTCTTCTTGTGGTCCATGTTTCACTTCCATACATGGCTACACTCCATACAAATACTTTCAGAAACGACTTCCTGACACTTAAACCTATACTAGATGTTAACAAATGTCTCTTCTTCAGGAATGCTTTCCTCGCCATTGCCATCTACATTTTATATCCTCTCTACTTCGAACATCATCAGTTATTTTGCTCCCCAAATAGCAAAACTCATTTACTACTTTAAGCGTCTCATTTCCTAACCTAATTCCCTAAGCATCAAGCGACTTAATTAGACTACATTCCATTATCCTCGTCTTGCTTTTGTTGATGTACATCTTGTATCCTCCTTTCAAGATATTGTCCATTCCGTTCAACTGCTCGTCCAACTCCTTTGCTGTCTCTGACAGAATTACAATGTCATCGGCGAACCTTAGAGTTTTTATTTCCTCTCCATGGATTTTAATACCTACTCCGAATTTTTCTTTTGTTTACCTTACTGCTTGCTAAATATGGAGATTGAATAACATCGGAGAGAGGCTACAACCCTGTCTCACTCCCTTCCAAACCACTGCTTCCCTTTTATGTCCCTCGACTCTTATAACTACCATCTGGTTTCTGCACAAATTGTAAATAGCCTTTCGCTCCCTGTATTTTACCCCTGCCACCTTCAGAATTTGAAAGAGAGTATTCCAATGAACATTATCAAAAACTTTCTCTGAGTCTACAAATGCTAGACACGTAGGTTTGCCTTTCCTTAATCTTTCTTCTAAGATAAGTCGTAGGGTCAGTATTGCCTCCCGTGTTCCAACATTTCTACGGAATCCAAACTGATCTTCCCCGAGGTCGGCTTCTATCAGTTTTTCCATTCGTCTGTAAAGAAATCGACAAATATGAGTAAAGCTATAATTATGGACCACATATTGACGCTGCTACGGATGGAATCACGAAAAGTTTGCTGATAGAGTATAAATGGTCTCTGTGGGGAACATTAGCATAAATAGTGACATCTCACGAGCTTACGACACAGATATTTTGGGGCTATTGCACTGCAGTTTTTTGTAATAGTAGCGCCTTTAACAAGATGACAAGATAACATACTTTAAAGATGTGAGACGATGTTAAGCTGATTTTGTTCGTATCTTTTGATGAAGCCATTATAGCTCAATTATACACTGACAATGAAGGAGTTGGTGGGCTTGTTTCTACATCTGAAAGATGATACCTATTCGAAATTCGTGCCAGTCGCTTAAGGATGGTGCTAGTAGCGCAACCATGAGGATACAAATGAAGTTTGCTTCAAACACACACACAAAGGGTCATGAGCGTTAGGTACCTTCGATATTGGACGTGGTGAGTAGGTATTAGTTAAGAATGTCTTTAAGGCTGCGTAGCGCAATTTTCAAGACCTCACTGACTTTGATTGAGGTGGAGTAATAAGGCTACAAGAAGCTGGATGTTCCATCTGCGATATTGCAGAAATACTTGGCAGGAATGTAGCCACTGCACAAGATCGCTGGCAGCGGTGGTCACAAGATTGTACGGTCGCAAGAAGACCGGGCTCTGGACTGCGACGTGGTACTACCAAGAGGGAAGAAAATCGTGTTTGTCATACAGCTCTGGCGCATCGTAATGCACCTCCAGCAGCAATTTGAGCGAAGATGGCATTACAGAGACGAAAAGAATTGTTTCAAATTGGTTACTTCAAGGTCAGCGGCGAGCCAGATGCCATGTAGCGTGAATTCCACTGACCCGCAAACCACCGCCATTTGTGACTTCAGTGGTGTCAAGCAGTAGGCTAATTGGGGTGTGGGGTGGGGGGGGGGGGTGGTCAGAGTGGAGTTCTGTCGTGTTTCCTGATGAAAGCAGGTTCGGCTTCGGTACCAGTGATGGCAATGTGTTGGTTAGGAGGAGGCCAGATGAGTGCCTGCTGAACCGTGAATTTACTTTCAAAATCTTTTCTTACAGAATTTACTTTATTTACTAGCGATTCATCAAGAACATTAACACATTTAGGTGAGCGTGGAAGTAGTTGCCGGGAAGTAACTCATGGAAAATGAAATTACTTTTAACAAATGTGAATTTTATTCCTAAAAGCTTTTCAAAAACAGATTGAAAATTACAAGGAGAAAAGCACCCTCGAAAGAAGCAGAAAGAATAACATTAACAGTATGAGCCTTCGGGCTGAGAAGCTTGCCTGCTCCCTTTCAACACGGCCATAGTCATGACCGCTCACAACAACCTCTGAAAGAGTATACTGGTGCAAATCTGCAACACACCATATTACTTTAAACAAAAAAATTTTTAACAATTCACACAAACACGTAAACTATGCACCCCGTAAGAGGGATGGAAATGGTACAACACTCAAATTATTTGCCACCGAAAGAGCGATTTTTTTAAGGGCTCTTACGGTGGAAAGGTGGCAACCTTATAACCTAAAATGACTATTTAAATAAAACCCATAAAATGCAGACTTACATAAAATGTACAACATGCTCTATATTACACATATACCACCCCGCAACATCACGAGCAAGATGAAAACATATTTCAAGACATCGGCCTTTAAGCAATAAATTCTTTAACAACAAATCCGACAAACATGACAGAGGCAGTACTAACGCATGGCAGGCCGACAGACAGACACTAACTGCCTAGCAAATGCGGACGGGAGACAGACGAGCAAGCTGGGGAGCAGAGACTGACCAAGAAAACAAATAGAATTTAAGAAGTAAATGAAACAACATATCACAAATCACTTAACTTCTAAAAACTGCGATGTCTGGCGAAGACCTGGCGCAGGACCCCCAAAACGCTCTGCCGAACCGTCCGCTACCAGCCGCTTCAACGGACGCAGGAAGGCGCGTCGATCTCCCGTCTCACGGTGTCGCAGCTCGCACCAGGCAGACCAATGTCGTAGGTCGGCTCCTGCTGCTCTCGTGTCGGCCGCGAAGTCACTACCCCTCGCTATATGGCGTGGCCCACTGGACTGACGTGGCGACCTCACATGCGCCGACGCTCAAGACGGACAAATCATCTTGTGTCCCAGTGCGCGACCGACCAACCGACCGGTCCAACCGCCAATAACCGTTGGCCGAGCAATTCGAGCAGAAGGGCGGCCTAACGCGCACTCAGATGCAGGAACTCAGCCCTCACCGGGCGACCACTAAAGTACGCGTCATTTATGTTGGCGGCCGAGTTTAGGTTCGTTCTGCGCATCTGACGTCACAAAACACACTCAACCAATGAACAGAGAACGACGTTGCCACATCTCGACTGCAGTGCAGAGCATGGACGAGTGTCTTCAGTTTTAGAAACGTTCAGTCATAAAAAAAGTAATAGAACAAAAGCGCTGTCTTGATAGCAGACATTCTTCTATAGAAAGTTTGGAAAAAGCATTCTTTATACCAATTGCTTCATATTCTATTAATTAATTAAACCAAACAAGCAATAAGGCTCCTAATTCAGGTGATAGCAAGGAAAGGTGTTTGTATCACTCTCACAAACTGCTTTTTCGCAATAAAGAACAGCGGTAATTGTTTATTTCCTATTGTACTTCGATGAAGCATGAGTAATTCATAGTCATACCAACAGTGTTTGTCAGTATTTTGTGTGATGTGTTATAGTCCTCATGGCGTTATGTACTTGGACGAGGGGCGTTAGCGTAACGGTTAAGGTGTTGGGCTGCTACACGAAACGTTATGAGTGCTTAATGTTTTCATTATTTAAAAACAATATCGAAGTGCCTTACTTCACGAATTATATTCGTTTGAACGTAATTTTTTGAAATTTCTAGTGCTTTGTCTCTTCATTAACCCTTTTGCTGCTGCAGACACGTGCTCCCCGCATCCCGCGCTGTGCGCGATTTTGTCATCACTGCACTGCTCGCCTGTGCAGACACATGGCGTTCCCACTGCTTTGACACACTTATCATTCGATTTCGCCAAAACTATTTGGCCCAAAAATTTGATTTTTACACGTCTTCTTGACTGATACCTTCCCCCCATAAATGACCTAATTTTGTTTCGATGGTCAACGCAGTTATTATGCAGCATTAAATGTAGTAAACCATTGCACGAAATTTTGAAGAGTTTGCAGAGGTAGAAGTCCATAGCGTATACTTTCCGTATGGTCGGTTTTAGTTGCCACAATGTTGAGAATGAAATGTGGACAAGATACCTAAATTTCAAATGGCACTGAGCACTATGGAACTTAACTTCTGAGGTCATCAGTCCCCTAGAACTTAGAACTACTTAAACCTAACTAACCTAAGGACACCACACACATCCATGTCCGAGACAGGATTCGAACCTGCGACCGTAGCGGTCCTGCGGTTCCAGACTGTAGCGCCTAGAACCGCACGGCCACCCCGGCCGGCAATTTTTGACCATATGAGGGAACGGCCAAGATCTCTTCCTCCAATATAATGTTTCGGAAATTTGTTGTTTGCTATCCCTAGTTCGTGGTCTTCCCAAATTAGTCTGTCCTTAGATATATTGTCTTTCAAAAAAATATTTTTAACTGCTGTCTAATATATTTGTTTCTTTTTCACCCCTTATGGAGTAATCATTTATTACTCTCGCGTACCTCATTTCAGATGCTTATATTTCATTATTGTAGTTTATTCTCCCAGGTCTCGTTTCCTTAAAGCAGACTCAATACAGTTACAGTTTTATAAAGCTACATGTATACCGGAGACTTCACTGGCACTTAACCTATCGACACTTGTCGAATTTTTCCGCACATTTAGAGGGTGAGTCACTAACTGTTGCCACCCAGAATAACTCCGAAAGCATGATAGGAGCTGAAAAGCTTATGAGACAAAAGTTGCATCGGATAAATGGGGGCCATAACATGACGTTGGTATAGGAACGTAGGCTTCCGCGGCCGGTGTCATAGTGATTAAAATTCTTCTGGCTATTATGCCGCGTCATTGCTAGAAAACTAACAACAATAATACACTAAAACCGACGTTTCGGCCGAATTGCAACGGCCTTCCTCAGGGCACGACACGACTGGTTTTGCATGGGTATAGGTGCTTCTATTTATTACAGACTATCGATGTCTGGCGTCACTGTTGTAAAACTTTTAATGGCCCTCTAATATGATTGGCTAGTCGTGACGTAAGGGGAGATGGAAGGAAAGAGGCTATTCGTGGATGTCCATGTCGTTAACGATTGGTAGCTGTCCGCCAATCAGCGCTCGGCTTTTGGTTGGCAAGTTTTCCTCCTGGTGTGCGCGGAAGTGGACTGACAGTTGCTCCACAGTGTTTGGTTTTTGTTGCTATGTGCGGTCACGTCAGAGATATGAAGGTAAACTTCGTTTTTTTAAAATGAGATGCTACTATTTGGTACTTATTTTCTGATAGCAGCTATCGAGACGAATCGAATGATGTGTAACAGTAAGGTCTTTGAAGGTCAACGAAAGCCACAAAAGTGGCATGAACGTCCATTTACGGAAGGTATTCGAAGTGATGACCATTGGTATCAATGCAGTGCTGCAATCTTCTTATCATAGATTGAGTGGTATTCCTTATCACATCGGCAGAATTGTCAGAGCATGTGCTTTGACAATTCTCTCTCGCATATATTCAGGTGTAGTTGTAATGTCTTTATGAACAATGTCTTTTACGAATTCCCATAAGAAAAAATCCAGAGGCGTTCAAGTCTGGCGAACATGCCGGCCACGACACACCTCCTCCGCGTCCGATCCAACGATTTGGGAGTTGTCTCTGCAACTCATTTCTAGCCATCAGCGAAAAATGTGCTGGGCACCCATCGTGTTGATTCCACATTCTGTTCCTTGTTCCTAAAGGTAGTTTTTCCAATAACAGACCTAATGTTTCTTGTAGGAATGTGGTGCACTTCCTACCATTAAGATTTTCTTCGATGAAATAGGGGATTATAATTCTGTCCAGAATCCCACACACCATACAGTCACCGACCACGGTTTTTAGTGAGCAACTAGCCGCAGCCAACATGGATAAATAAACGAAATTAAAATCTACAGCTAATACGAGGGTATATTGGCAATCATTCTTCCCACTTGAGTGGAGCAAGGAGGTAGGTTAATGTACTTTCCACCACGCACCGTGCTGTGGCCTGCATTTCAATTTCGGTATAGATCATAGCATCGCCTGGAGAAAACATTATGCAGCGTACAATGTTATAACATGCACATTTACTTAGTTCTTAATCAACACAAATTTTATATTGTAGGGATTCTTGCGTGGTTGTGCGGTGTCAGTTATACCTAAGTCCTATATGTAATACAGATTTGTCACTTGTGCGGCGGATATGGTAGCGTTGTGTCGCGATAGGAATCACGCAGAGTATTACGACACTCTAAAAATACACATAATAGCATTTGTAATGGAGAGATGGGAAGTCTGCCAGTCGATACATTCTTCTTATTATTATTTTCTTCACGTATTGGTCCAAAAGCGCCACGCGAGGTACAATCAGTCAGTGTCGCTTTTGATGATTGACGTTCCTTTGGGTACAAATTTGTTTTATCCTTTCAGAATGAAGTCTCTTTCTTGCATCAGATTTCGGTGTTCCATTGCGTTTTCTAATTTCCCTCTCGCCAACTTTCCAATCAAGTATCTTTTGTCTGAATGTTTTTGTATCTGTAACGTCTAACTGAGTTATACCGACTACTTTAAGATCCTCCGTAATCGCAGCGATCCATTTCATTAGCTCTGTTTTGGTCTTACTTCTGTTTTCGTAGAATTCTGCTATTTGTTTTGTCAACTTCGTGGGTGCCATTATTTTAATGTGCCCATAAAATTTAAGTGTTCGTTTTGTCATGTCACCATGTGTGTCTGTGTATTCTTCTACGTATTTCCTTATTGCTTCTCAGCCTGTAAGTTTATCCATCAGTAATTTTGGGACCTAATATTTTTCTAATAATCTTTGTTTCTTTCCTTTTGAATTTCTTCAGTATCCACCATTCTGTTTAAAATTGAAATTTCTGCTCCATAAAGACACTCAGGTTTGATTATAGTGCTGTAATGCATAAGTTTACTGGATTCAAATAGTGGTATTTTATTATAAATATTTTGTGTTTATCTGAATGCAAATGCTTTTTTTTTGACAGCGGACTTCGTTTGCAGCTTTTTCCAGACCGTTTTCGTTTTCTTGTACGATTTCCCATGTATTTAAACTGAGAAACCCCTTATATTTTTCCATTTTCCGTGTTCAAAAAATTTGCTGCTTGTTTGTTCCTTGTCATATATTCCATTTCTTCCAATGGTATTTGTAGTCTTACTTTTTCCACAATTTCGATTTTTTTTTTTTTTTTTTTGTTGAGCTATGGTAATATCCCTAGTTAAAATTTCTAGATTATCTCCAAAGGCTATGCAAACTGCTCTAACATACTTCTACCTAACTTGATTGATTGATCTATATTTTGACTCGACTTTTTCTCTCACCATTCTGTAACTATCTTTTCCAAAACACAGTTAAACGGTAATGGGGAGAATCCGTCTTCCTGTTTAATACCAGCTTTTAATTCACAAATATACATACAGTATTGTTACTAGAAATCCTTTGGTGTCTAAGGATTAGTTTTAAATTAAAAATTTGTTCTGGACAGGATCTGTTTGGTCTAAAGCGTGCTTGGTATTCACCAATTTTTGGTACTAACTGTTCTTGGGCCCCATCAAGTAAACATTGCCAAAGAATTTTGCATGTGACCGGGAGAAGAGAGATTCCTCGGTAATTATTAACATTGGTTCTATCTTCTTTTTTACGCAATAGATAAATTAGGACAGTTTGCCATATCTGTCCTATTAGTTGAGTGATCTCTTTTGTAATGTTAGGGCCAACTGATTTTAGTAGTTCTGCAATTATACCGCCTTCTCCGGATGATTTATTGCTTTTAAGTCTCTTAATTTGTTTAGCTATTTCGATTTTGTCAGGTTCTTTAGAGTTAGGTTTGGTGTTACCAGATTTCTGTGGTTGGAATTTACTCGTTGGTTCTGAACAGTATAATAGTTTTTCAAAATAATCATCAAGTACCTTACAATTTTCCTGGTCGTTAAGAGCCTAACTGTAATTTTCTTTTTTGAAGCAAAGACACTGAGGTTGGTAACCGGTTAGTTTTGCTTTGAGTTTCATAAAATTTTCTTGTATTGTTCTCTTGGAAGTCTTTTTCGATTTCTAAAAGTTGGACATTCTCGTAGTTTCTTTTAGTCTTTCGTATTAATTTATATGTTTCTTTTCTTACAGTTAGAAAGGTGTTGTACATGTTTCTAGGTTTGTTACTTTTCCCATTTTTGACTGCCTCATACCTAGACTTAACTGCTCTTTCACAATCCGCGTTCCACCAAGGGTGTTTATGTTTCTTTCGAAGCGGAATTAGATTTTGTGCTGATTTGATGAACTTTTCTTTCAGGCTTTGCCAATTGTTGGATTTTTTTGTCAAGTTCGCTTGTTAGATTTGGGGTTATTTTAGCAGTGTCAAGTTTCGGGATAATTTTTTTTGTTTTTTGTTTTTTTTTGTTTTTGTTTTGAAGAGTTATTGAGATTAAAGTTTTACTTTTATTCGCGTTAAATAATGCTTCTTTTTATTTGTCAATTGTATGACACGTCTCGGGAAATGATTCCGATTTTGCCTATATTTTTGACGGTTATCGATCTGTTAGGTGCTGCCTACGCCCGTATATGGATGTGCTTTATTAATAGTAAGATTCCAGCACGCGCTTCTGCATGCCTTGGTGCCGAGTATCATGAGGTAGAAGCGGAAAGAGCGCTGAATACTTGGTGGCAGCTTCCCTTCCGAGAGGCCAGGGGAAAACACGTGACGCCGGTGAGTGGCCTCAGCTGGCACCTAGCGCCACAAGTGGTAACGACATGCGAGCGAAGGCCTGGCGTTTCATCCCTAAATTTTTATGATAAAACTGCTGTAATTGTTTACAAATAACATCCCAACATGGGTATCCACAGTACGCGGTCGCATCCCGTGTTCCGGGAATATACATAGACTGAAACTATGATTTCGCCGGCCATCTGAACTTGGATCCCTACATCCGGCTTATTTTCATTCATTGACTACGCCATTTAGCGGATTACTAGTTTTGTCTGATAACGAATGTTGGATTCCACTCTCTGGGCTACTTAGCTCTGATGACATAAATGTGACATGACAGTGTGGTTTTCTGTGCCATGCAATGGGTTGTGATCTGATAATGAAAAGGTTAAACACAACGGGAGCGGCTTCTTAATCCCCAAGATGGTTTGCCACCGCTGCGGTTGCCCTGTTTACTGGGTTTTCTGTCATAAATAACTACACAACAATTTCTTACGGTCCAGTGACCAAGAAAAGTAGCAGGCCAACTTTATATTACAGGACGCGATTTGGCGTCATCAACGCTTAACTTCCTCTCGGATTTACCAACAGACTGGGTGAGGCCCCGACTGCACGATCAGATAAAGAACTGACAAATAATTGATAGACAGAGGTCTAGCAGCAAAAATAATAAGCGACAAGTAATATGGATCTAAAGTACTCAGCCAGTTGTCTTAAAAGAATAGGCTATTAACGAACTTACTATTAGTTCTGTCCGACGTCTGCCACAGCAGTAACTAAGGCATCCAGTGAGGTCCCTGATAATACAGCTTCAAGTAATGGATTACGTATCCTGTAAAGAACATATTAATCAGTATGAGACTCGTAGCTAATGCGTAAAATAAGTTTAACAAGCACTCAAAACATAAGCCAAACAAACTGAATAAACACTACTTTCAAAAAACGCAGGACACTGGATAAAATTTGAGGTAAGCAAACTGTAACTTTCCTTAACAGCAGTTGCCTAGAACACTGTTGAAATAAAATTACAAACACCTTAAAATTCCAGCAAGTGAGGTAAAAAAACAGGGCAGATAATCTACCAAAGCAGTAACAATAGAAATATTTTACGCACACCACGCAGAACAAGTGCACTTGTTCGGTTTCCTTATACCATCTTTCTAGACACTATGACCCACATGACTAATTATGCTGCATACACCTGCTTACATTTTACGCTCACTAACAATGCGGTGGTTATAACCTTCTGAAGAAGGGCGACAGGTATCTGAAATTGGTAAAGGAATAAGATTTCCTTTGCGCAACTAGTGGCTGATAATTTAAATTCATGAATATTCTCTGCTGGTCTTCTACACTCACTAGTTTGCATTAAACGAAGAGAGAGAGAATATTTGAACACGAACAGCACCCTTAAATAATGTCACAGAACTGCACAACAAACCGCATCGAAGAGATGCTACGAAAAGACCGATGCTTTTCGCGAACAGCCTTACTCCAACAATTCCGAGAGCCTAAACCCATTCCGAAGTAGTAAATCTATTACTGCCTCCAATTTACATCTCCGATAACGAACCCGAGGGAAAGAATTAAAGGAATTCTGACGAATAAAGGGGATCAGTGACATTATATCTTCCAGCCAACAAAACACAAGTGGGATAAAGTGTTTCATGATGCTTTTTTTATCACAAATTCCTGTCCTGGATATATCCCAATCTCTGTCTTCCTCTACAGTTTTTGTCCTCTACAGCTCCTTCTAGTACCATGGGAGTCATTCCCTAATGTCTTATCAGATGTCATATCATCCTGTTTCTTCTTCTTGTCAGTGTTTTTCGTATATTCCTTTCCTCGCCGATTCTGCAGAGAACCTCTTAATTTTTTACCTTACCAGTCCACCTAATTTTCAATATTATTCTGTAAAAGCACATCTCAAATGCTACAATTCTCTTCTTTTCCGCTTTTTCCATAGTTCATTTTTCACTGTCATGCAATACTACGCTCCAAACGTATATTCTCAGAAATTTCTTCCTCAAAGTTAAGGCCTATATTTGATACTAGTAGATATCTCTTGGCCAGGAATGACATTTTTGCCAGTGCTAGGTTGCGTTTTATGCCTCCTTGCCCCGCGCGTCGTGAATTTATTTTACAGCCTAGGTAGCAGAATTCCTGAACTTCATCGACTTCGTGATCACCAGCCCTAATGCTAAGTTTCTCGCTGTTAAAAATTATTCCATTTCATTGTGACAGGGTGGTGTAGCAAACAGTTTCGAATTATTTCAGAAAAAAAGCAGTATTGATACAAAATTATGCTGTTGCGTCCGTTTTCCATTTTGTGTGCCTAACGACGGATGGGTTTTATATACAACTACTTTTGTACCACCCGTTGATGTCCCAAAAGGCTGAAACGCGTCGTTGACATTAATCTGAAATTTCTTTCTGTTCTCATTTTTACCAATTCTTAGTAATGTCTTGTCTCTTTGATTTACTCTCAATCCATATTCTGTACCTATTAGACTCTTCATTGCATTCAACAGATCCCGTAATTCTTCTTCATTTTCACTGTGGGTAACAACGTTATCAGCGAATCTTCATATCATTGAGGTTCTTTCTCCTTGAATTTTAATCCCACACTTGATTCTTACTTTTATTTCCGTCATTGATTCTTCGATGTACAGACAGAACAGTAGGGACGAAAAATGACAACCCTGTCTTACAGCCGGCCAAGGTGGTCGAGCGGCTCTAGGAGCTACAGTCTGGAACCTCGCGACCGCTACGGTCGCAGGTTCGAATCCTGCCTCGGGAATGGATGTGTATGATGTCCTTAGGTTAGTTAGGTTTAAGTAGTTCTAAGTTCTAGGGGACTGATGACCTCAGAAGTTAAGTCCCGTTTTCGTTCTTGTACATGTTACATATATGACCCGTGTTTCCTTATAGCTTACCTCTACGTTTCTCAGAATTTCGAACATTGCACCATTTTAAATTGTCGGACCCTTTTTGCAGTTCGACAGATCCTATGAAAGCGTCCTGATCTTTCTTTAGTCTTGCTTCCATTATCAACCGCAACATCAAAACTCCCTCTCTGGTGTCTTTACCTTTCCTAAAGCTAATGTGATTGTCATCTAACAGATCCTCAACTGTCTTTTTCATTCTTCTGTATATTATTAGTGACAGCAACTGGGATGCATGAGCTGTTAAGCTGATTGTGCGATAATTCTCGCACTTCCCGGCTCTTTCTAACTTCAGAACTGTGTGGATGACTATTTGATGAAAGTCTGACGGTATATCGCCAGTCTCATTCATTCTATCTAGCAAAGTAAAAATTCGTTTTATTGCAATTTCTCCCAATGATTTTAGAAACTCCTATGCAATGTTATCCATTCCTTCTCCCTTATTTGATCGTAAGTCCTCCAAAGCTTTTTAAATTGTAATACTGGATCTCCTATCTCTTCGCTAAAAACTGCTGGTTCTTCTCCTATCACGTTATCGGACAAGTCCTCCCCCTCAGAGATCTTCTACCTATCCGCTCTCTACTCTGCATTTAACAGTGGGCTTCTCATTGAATTCTTAATGTTATCGTCCTTGCTTGTAATTTCACCGAAGGTTGTTTTGATTTTCCTACACGCTGAGTCAGTTCTTCCGAAAATCAATTCTTTTTTATTTCTTCACTTGTGTTCCATGTAGCCATTTTGGCTTAGCTTCGTGCATTTCATATTTATTTCATTCTTAAGTGACTTGTATCTCTGTATTCCTGAATTTTTATTAACATTTTTGTGCTTCCTTCTATCTACAAGCAGCGGAAGTGTTTCTTTATTACCCATGATTTCTACGCTATTAGTGCCTTGTAGCTATATTTGTCATTCCAACTTCTGTGATCGCCTTTTCAGAGACGTCCTTTCCTGTTCAACTGGACTGCCTACTGAAATATTCATTACCACAGCATCTATAGCCTCAGATAACTCCTCTTGTGATTCTTGAACAGAGTTTTCGCTATCACTAGCTGAAATTTCTTATGCAAAACACACAAACGTGGGTTTTCGAAGTACAGATGTAGATGTACATCTGAATCCATGACTTGCAGCCAGATACAAACAATCTCCCCTTTTAAATCAAATATGAAGAACATCCACTCGTACCTTCTATTAAAGATTGTATAGGGAAACCATAACCAAGCATAAATTTAAACAGAAAGTTTCTTTCATCGTCATGATCAGTTTCGGGTTAATACACCCATCTTCAGATGGCTGCACTTGGCTTATTGCTTTATAGGTATCGTGAACAGTTTTTTTGCTCCTGCAATGTGCTCCTGTTGACGATGTTTTGTTTCTCCTTTGTCCGTCTGAATTTTTTAGAGAAAGCATGCAATATTTAAATTCAAACTTCATACACACACGCTATGGAACTGAACATGGCACACGGACATCTCACGGGGTCTGTATTCAAATATTTTGTGCTTTCCCTCAAAAATTCATAGAGGTAAATCTATACATATTATAAATTTAAGTCCCCTGCCGCGTTTTTCTGTCGGTACGTGAAGCGTAATCTCAGGAACTACTGTACGGATTTTGATACGGATTTCACACAGCGACTGATTCACGATGAGGGTTTGTGTATATAATTTATTAGCGCTACGCTGAACAAGTCTTCCGCTCGTAAATGCTTAGTTATGCTCGTGCGAAGCCGAGGCAAATCGCTAGCAAAAAATACATGAGTATTTGGGAGAAATCGTACTGTCTGTAACTGTGAGTACAAGGAGTAAATCTATGGGCTTTTGTGTAAACAGTATAATTTACGGTAAGACGTTTTCCAGTTAGTGGCAGGAATGGTACAGCAACGAGTAATATACCATGAAGAAACAGTCAGTTTTGGTTCCAGATGCTTTTCGCCTGATTCAGACATTTTCAGAATGGTCTAAACAAAACGTATATATTTCGTTACAAATGGCATGACGTCATTTATTACTAGCAAGTAATTGTAACATAGTATTCTGAATTCTAGATGGTGTTAGGTGTACGAGACACTAAGAATACAGAATGTCCCGCTCTCATATTTTGCTATTTAACTCGTGCCTATATAAGGCAATTAAATAATACTCCGTAACTCACAGCTCACTAACTCTGTCTCCGGTAAGATGCGGACATATTGCGCAAGCCTCAGGTGAGTTTCTGCTCTCGGTATCATGTGCATAGTCGAATATGAGCTACTACATCTCCGACATGTTTGCATGATGACAGATCTATGTGTGCCTGATCCTGTTCTGCATTCACAGGATACGCCGCATGCTTCAACAAGGTAATCTGTTGCCTTTTCTTTTTATTCTTCAACTCATAAAATATGTATTCATGATAAAAACCTGTCACCTGGAGTGACTTTTTCGGCTATATTCCGTTGTATTTATTTATACCACACGCTGCAATGTTTCCAAATATTTAACGAGGGTAGTTATTTGGTGGGACGTTTTGAATGCTTGGTATCCCAGGTACCTAACATCATCTAATATTCAGTAAGCCGTATTGTTAGCAACTCCAGTTTTGCAAAACGGGGTCATGACATTTCCCGCGAAATGTGTATTGTTTGTGTGGATGCCTCGCTCAGGTTAAACGTGTCATTGGTAAAAAAAACAATAAGTACATCGCTGCAATCAAAACTGTCGATTTGTTTCTTTATAATTTACAGTACTTCATCTCTAGGTACATCTTATTGTCCATAAATATAAGAATTTGTGTCTTTCACATATCAACGCCGCATCGTGCAGATGCAGTGGAACCTACCTGTAATCACGCGAACTAAATAACAGAGTTCTGAATTTTTTCTTGTTTGAGTTCACGACTAATGTTAACTGATATTTATTTCTTGCTATATGCCTGCGCATTTGAATAGAGATGTGCTCGACGAGGTTTATCATTGCCGTGAACAACAGAGGTGTAATTTGTCAGTTCTGATGTGTCCACCGCACTACGCAATGTGTCCAAGAGCATTGACAGCCCTTTGGAAACTCACTAGACCCTAACGCATTCATTACATATATGCAAATTGCGAAGAAGCAAAAAGCCCTTGCAGAATGACCAGGATATACTAGACAATGCATGTGGAACACTTCCCGTAAGGGCAGAATACGTGCTGAACCGAACGCTGTGTAGTCATGTGAACTGGTGGATCGAGAGGAAGTGAAGTACATCTACATCTACATCTACATTTATACTCCGCAAGTCACCCAACGGTGTGTGGCGGAGGGCACTTTACGTGCACTGTCATTACCTCCCTTTCCTGTTCCAGTCGCGTATGGTTCGCGGGAAGAACGACTGTCTGAAAGCCTCCGTGCGCGCTCTAATCTCTCTAATTTTACATTCGTCATCTCCTCGGGAGGTATAAGTAGAGGGAAGCAATATATTCGATACCTCATCCAGAAACGCACCTTCTCGAAACCTGGCGAGCAAGCTACACCGCGATGCAGAGCGCCTCTCTTGCAGAGTCTGCCACTTGAATTTATTAAACATCTCCGTAACGCTATCACGGTTACCAAATAACCCTGTGACGAAACGCGACGCTCTTCTTTGGATCTTCTCTATCTCCTCCGTCAAACCGATCTGGTACGGATCCCACACTGATGAGCAATACTCAAGTATAGGTCGAACGAGTGTTTTGCAAGCCACCTCCTTTGTTGATGGACTACATTTTCTAAGGACTCTCCCAATGAATCTCAACCTGGTACCCACCTTACCAACAATTAATTTTATATGATCATTCCACTTCAAATCGTTCCGCACGCATACTCCCAGATATTTTACAGAAGTAACTGCTACCAGTGTTTGCTCCGCTATCATATAATCATACAATAAAGGATCCTTCTTTCTATGTATTCGCAATACATTACAATTGTCTATGTTAAGGGACAGTTGCCACTCCCCGCACCAAGTGCCTATCCGCTGCAGATCTTCCTGCATTTCGCTACAATTTGTTAATGCTGCAACTTCTCTGTATACTACAGCATCATCCGCGAAAAGCCGCATGGAACTTCCGACACTATCTACTAGGTCATTTATATATATTGTGAAAAGCAATGGTCCCATAACACTCCCCTGTGGCACGCCAGAGGTTACTTTAACGTCTGTAGACGTCTCTCCATTGATAACAACATGCTGTGTTCTGTTTGCTACAAACTCTTCAATCCAGCCACACAGCTGGTCTGATATTCCGTAGGCTCTTACTTTGTTTATCAGGCGACAGTGCGGAACTGTATCGAACGCCTTCCGGAAGTCAAGAAAAATAGCATCTACCTGGGAGCCTGTATCTAATATTTTCTGGGTCTCATGAACAAATAAAGCGAGTTGGGTCTCACACGATTGCTGTTTCCGGAATCCATGTTGATTCCTACATAGTAGATTCTGGGTTTCCAAAAACGACATGATACTCGAGCAAAAAACATGTTCTAAAATTCTACAACAGATCGACGTCAGAGATATAGGTCTATAGTTTTGCGCATCTGCTCGACGACCCTTCTTGAAGACTGGGACTACCTGCGCTCTTTTCCAATCATTTGGAACCCTCCGTTCCTCTAGAGACTTGCGGTACACGGCTGTTAGAAGGGGGGCAAGTTCTTTCGCGTACTCTGTGTAGAATCGAATTGGTATCCCGTCAGGTCCAGTGGACTTTCCTCTATTGAGTGATTCCAGTTGCTTTTCTATTCCTTGGACACTTATTTCGATGTCAGCCATTTTTTCGTTTGTGCGAGGATTTAGAGAAGGAACTGCAGTGCGGTCTTCCTCTGTGAAACAGCTTTGGAAAAAGGTGTTTAGTAATTCAGCTTTACGCGTGTCATCCTCTGTTTCAATGCCATCATCATCCCGGAGTGTCTGGATATGCTGTTTCGAGCCACTTACTGATTTAACGTAAGACCAGAACTTCCTAGGATTTTCTGTCAAGTCGGTACATAGAATTTTACTTTCGAATTCACTGAACGCTTCACGCATAGCCCTCCTTACGCTAACTTTGACATCGTTTAGCTTCTGTTTGTCTGAGAGGTTTTGGCTGCGTTTAAACTCGGAGTGAAGCTCTCTTTGCTTTCGCAGTAGTTTCCTAACTTTGTTGTTGTACCACGGTGGGTTTTTCCCGTCCCTCACAGCTTTACTCGGCACGTACCTGTCTAAAACGCATTTTACGATTGCCTTGAACTTTTTCCATAAACACTCAACATTGTCAGTGTCGGAACAGAAATTTTCGTTTTGATCTGTTAGGTAGTCTGAAATCTGCCTTCTATTACTCTTGCTAAACAGATAAACCTTCCTCCCTTTTTTTATATTCCTACTAACTTCCATATTCAGGGATGCTGCAACGGCCTTATGATCACTGATTCCCTGTTCTGTACATACAGAGGCGAAAAGTTCGGGTCTGTTTGTTATCAGTAGGTCCAAGATGTTATCTCCACGAGTCGGTTCTCTGTATAATTGCTCGAGGTAATTTTCGGATAGTGCACTCAGTATAATGTCACTCGATGCTCTGTCCCTACCACCCGTCCTAAACATCTGAGTGTCCCAGTCTATATCTGGTAAATTGAAATCTCCACCTAAGACTATAACATGCTGAGAAAATTTATGTGAAATGTATTCCAAATTTTCTCTCAGTTGTTCTGCCACTAATGCTGCTGAGTCGGGAGGTCGGTAAAAGGAGCCAATTATTAACCTAGCTCGGTTGTTGAGTGTAGCCTCCACCCATAATAATTCACAGGAACTATCCACTTCTACTTCACTACAGGATAAACTACTACTAACAGCGACGAACACTCCACCACCGGTTGCATGCAATCTATCCTTTCTAAACACCGTCTGTACCTTTGTAAAAATTTCGGTAGAATTTATCTCTGGTTTAAGCCAGCTTTCTGTACCTATAACGATTTCAGCTTCGGTGCTTTCTATCAGCGCTTGAAGTTCTGGTACTTTACCAACGCAGCTTCGACAGTTGACAGTTACAATACCGATTGCTGCTTGGTCCCCGCATGTCCTGACTTTGCCCCGTTATTCTAACCGTTTCTATTAAAGGAAAGTGCTAGGGCTTAAAGAGGTCCTACGAACAAAAGATTTCGCCGAATGGACGCAGTATACGTTCGTTAAAAGAGACAGAACGTGCACTAAACCTGCTGCTACCTTCGTGTCAATATGAACAGGAAAGGATTCTGTTCTCCCATAACCTTTATACACTATAAGGCAGAAAAACAACGACGCACCACAAAATAACTTTCGGAATGGGACGGAAATCGGCGAATGTGACGCAAATGTACACAGAAACCAGTATCTACAATTTCGGAAAAAATGAATGATTTATTCAAGAGAAAAAGCTTCACAAATTGAGCAAGTGAATAATGCGTTGGCCCACCTCTGGTGATGCGATCAGTTATTCAGCTTGGCAATGATTGATAAAGTTATTGGATATCTTCCTGAGGGATATCATGCCAAAATTTTGTCCACTTAGAGCGTTAGATCGCCAAAATACCGAGCTGGTTGGCGTGTCCTGCTCGTAATGCTCCAAATTTTCTCATTTGGGGAGAGATCCGGGGATCTTACTGACCAAGGCTGGCTTTGGGAAGCACAAAGACAAGCAGTAGAATCTCTTGCCGTGTGCGGGCGGACATCATCTTACTAAAACGTTAGCTCAGGACGGTTTGCCATGAAGGGCACCAAAACGGGACATAGAATATCGTCGACGTACAGCTGTGCTGTAAGGATGCCGCGAATGACAACCAAAGGGATCCTGCTATGAGATGAAATGGAACTCCAGACAACCACTCCTGGTTGCTGGACCGGATAGCGGATGACAGTCACGTCGGTACCCCACCAACGTTCGTGGCATCTCCAGACACGCCTTCGCTGGCCATCGGGCCTGGAATGTCATTCACAGGAATAGGATTGTTTTCAGTGATGAGTCCCACTTCGAATTGAGAACGTTTGAAGAATTATGGTCAGGTCCAGCCAACCATCGCGGGCTGCTGACGATCTAACGCTCCAATTGGACAGAATTTGGCACGATATCCCTCAGGAGGACATCCAGAACCTCTATCAATCAATGCTGTCGAATAACTGCTTGCATAAGGGGCAGAGGTGGAGCAGCGCGTCATTCACTTGCCGAATTTGTGAAGCTCTTTCCCTCAAATAAATAATCCAATTATTCCGAAATTGTAATCATTTGTCTGTACATGAACGTCACATCCACCCATTTCCATCTCATTCGGATAATTCCTTCATGGTACTTATATTTAAACGCTAATGCTCAAATCTTGATGACTATATTTTTTGTGCACTGAGAGTAGTTTAAGGCTCGAAAGAAAAAAATACCTATTCTCGCGTATGAATTTTTTAAATTTTCCCGGCGAACTAAATATTCAAAAAGATTTCGGGCTTGCAGCCAGTCGTCGTTAGCTTCCATCCACGATATTTCGACTGGACAACTGCCAGCCATCCTCAGGAGAGCCATCGAAGATTGACGAAGACGCCCTCCGTTCCGCAATATATAGCGTGCAGCGAGTATTCCGCGCATGCGTCAAAATCATATTGACAGACGAACCACACCGCCCACCATCAGCGCCCTCGCTGGTAGAACTGCAGAACTCAGCTGTCTTCGGCGTTGTCAATTGCCGCGGCCGTCGGAGTACTATGAGGTCTTCGTCTGGAGCAGATCTTAGAGATGACGGGGTTCCACGCATTATCTAGCGGGTAGCCATTGTCACGGTTCATAAGATTGTCTGTCATGCGAATTTCCACTGATTCCCAAAAGGATGTTGCTGTGGCCAAAATTGTCGTTTCTCATATTCCATTGAGTGTCCAGTGGAAATGCTATGCTCACCAATTGCACACTTGCTAGGTTGCAAAAGGCGAGTACAGCGTTGATGTTCAGTGCAACGTTCTTCTACTGTTCGCAATGTTTGTCCTATATATGACACGCCACACTGACAAGGTATTTTATAAATTCCCGCCTTCCGCAATACCAGATCGTCTTTCACTGTTCGCAGTAGGTCGAAAATCTTCGATGGTGGACGGAAAATCACTTTCCCTTCGAAACCGTGGAGGATTCTCGCAGTTTTGAAGGAAATGTTGCCAACAAAGGGAAGAAAAGCTAAAAATTTAGTAGACGTGCTCTCTTCTTTCTCCACTCCCTGATTCTTTGGCTTAATTGCAAGTGCGTTGCTAATTTGCCGGGTAGAATATCCATTCTCTTTGAAAACCCTCTTCAGGTGGGCAAGCTCTTCAGGCAAACTATATGCATCTGACACTACATGAGCTCTGTGTACAAGTGTTTTAAGTACACTCATTATTTGCAATACGTGATGGCAGCTGGATGAATTTAAATACAAATCAGTATGTGTGGGCTTCCGATAAATTGAATGCCCCAGAGAGCCATCATTCTTTCTAACTAGCACGTCTCAGAAAGGGAGGCAACCATTTTTCTCTAATTCCATTTTAAACCGAATGTTCTCATGAATGGAGTTGAGGTGATCTAAAAACTACATTAATTTGTCTTCTCCATGAGGCCACACTACGAAAGTATCATACACGAACCTCCAAAAAACAGTTGGTTTGAGGACTGCTGATTCAAGTGCTCTCTCCTCAAAATCCTCCATAAAAAGGTTCGCCACCAAGGGAGACAAGGGGCTACCCATGGCGACGCCGTCAATCTGTTCAAAATATTCTTGGTTGAACATAAAATATGTTGAGGAGAGGGCGTGGCGAAACCAAGCAGTGATTCCCACCTGAAACGTATTGCCAATCAGTACCAAGGAGTCTGCGAGGGGTACCTTTGTAAAAAGAGACACCACGACAAAACTAACTAAAAGATCAGAAGTACTTAGGCGGAGAGCCCCCAGTCTGTTGATAAAATCGGCCGAGTTTCGTACGTGATGTGGATTACCTTACGGCAAATAGCGAGCAATATTGGGGCTCCCATTTACGATTTAGCCAGACATCTTGCATCCTTGCTTGTACACAGAGCTCATGTAGTGTCAGATGCATATAGTTTGCCTGAAGAGCTTGCCCACCTGAAGAGGGTTTTCAAAGAGAATGGATATTCTACCCGGCAAATTAGCAACGCACTTGCAATTAAGCCAAAGTATCAGGGAGTGGAGAAAGAAGAGAGCACATCTACTAAATTTTTAGCTTTTCTTCCCTTTGTTGGCAACATTTCCTTCAAAACTGCGAGAATCCTCCACGGTTTCGAAGGGAAAGTGATTTTCCGTCCACCATCGAAGATTTCCGACCTACTGGGATCAGTGAAAGACGATCTGGTATTGCGGATGGCGGGAATTTATAAAATACCTTGTCAGTGTGGCATGTCAAATATAGGACAAACATTGCGAACAGTAGAAGAACGTAGCACTGAACATCTGCGCTGTACTCGCTTTTTGCAACCTAGCAAGTGTGCAATTGGTGAGCATTGCATTTCCACTGGACACTCAATGGAGTATGACAAGACAACAATTTTGGCCACAACAACATGCTTTTGGGACTCCGTCATAAAAGAATCAGTGGAAATTCGCATTAGATACAATCTTATGAACCGTGACAATGGCTACCCGCTAGATAATGCGTGTAACCCCGTCATATCTAAGATCTGCTCCAGACGAAGACGTCAGAGTACTCCGACGGCGCGGCAATTGACAACGCCGAAGACAGCTGAGTTCTGCAGTTCCACCAGCGAGGGCACTGCTGACGGGCGGTGTGGTTCGTCTGCCAATATTATTTTGACGCATGCGTGAATACTCGCTGCACGCTATATATTGCGGAACGGAGGGCGTCTTCATCAGTCTTCTATGGTTCACCTGAGGATGGCTGGCAGTTGTCCAGTCGAAATATCGTGGATGGAAGCTAACGACGACTGGGTGCAAGCCCGAAATCTTTTTGAATAGGTATTCTCTCCCTTGTATAGTGAAATATATAAAACCTGTGTCCCTTGGGTATACGTGACCCAGGTCTTTAAATATTCACAGCATGTACTAATATTGGTAGCGTATGACACGTTAGAACTATAAGAGTTATGTGGGAAAAGTGAATGCAAATTATTTCGATACTACACAATGATAGCACAAATGTAACCGTAGATGAAGAACTGGTGGGTTTGCGTGGTCGTTGCCCGTTGAAACAATATATAGTGAGCGAGCCTTGAAAATATGGGCCCTAATGCTGCTTCTCAAGTTCAGGAAACTCAGATCTCTACAGAAAAATTGCCTGGCCATTCATCTGGAAAAATCAGGGCATGTGGTTTGTTACGGGTCTGATATATGTGCTGAAAAGACAAAAAGCTACGTATGACAATTTCTTGACAGCCTTTTAATTGGGCCAACAGGTTCTTGATGGAATGGGAATAATCTTGTTGTGATCAGGCGAAACTACAATCGTGTGGCCACAACCTTGGATTCTTTCAGTACTGTGCGAGATGGTTGATTTTTATCCAAAACAAATGAACTGTTAATAGAAGTATTTTTAAATTTTAAAATATTCTAAAAAACTCTTGGTAGCCACATTAGCTGTTAGTAGTTTATTTGCTACAGAATCAGACACAACCGGCTTCGCGGTGATTTAATTGTATCCTGAGGTGTATACACACAATTAATTTAACATTGGTTTTCAAAAAAATGCACGGTGTCTCAATGTTCGGATGGCGTTCGTATTGCCAGTACGAACCAAAGTTCAATTAGATATATGTATACAGCTGAGGATGCGATTAAATCATTACGAAACTGGATGTGTATTATCCCGTAATAAAGGAACTAAGGAACTACTAACATGGCTATCAAATTTTTTAGAAGATTTTAACAGTTTTTTTAAAACATTTTTAAGTTTTTCTATCGTATATCTAAGCTATGGATGTCCAAACTATTTCATTTTAATTGATATCCTTTCACATTTGTACATAAAAGAATAAAAGATTTACTTAACTTTGACATACTTCTTTGGCAAAGGAGTGCTCGACAATTTACAACGGTCATTGAGTATGACTGTGACTAGATTAAGTAGTTGTTCCCTTGAGATACAATCTTCTACATTTACAAGAGTTCATCTTTATCTGAAACCTTAACACTTCTTTGGTCCGACCTATGATACTGACTGTTGTAGCTGCGATATCGACCTGGAGCTGAGCTCTTGCATGCTCGACACTATATTGGCCTCAGTGTGAGGGTGCTGCTGTTGCTGAGACACACATGTGGTCATCTAGAATACCACCCACTGGTTGTTGCCGCCTACAGCGAGCCCTCACTAATGTCTGTGATATCGATTAGTGTTGCCTAGGCACTCCTTATTTTGGAACTAGGTAAAAGCTGCCTCAAAAGGAACATTCAGCAGCTATTGTCAGAACAATATCAGCTGGAAGTCTTCAGCCAAAAGTTCCGCTGTCAACCATACAAGCTTTAAATATGAAGACGCAAATTCTGTTCATTAAGTTGTAACAACAGAACAGGCTGTGAAATCGTCAATTATTGTAACAAGCATTTTTTCGAAGCTGACATTGCGTGCCACTGCCAACTGTGGGATGTAATAAATTGTGTGTGTTGATGTTTAGCTGAGGCAGCTAAGAATTTAGATATTTTGGCTATTCCAGTTTTACTTACTGTCAGGAATTTCCATTTTGTGAAATTTCAAAATAAGTGCAGGAAAAAACGTTTTTACATCGTTGACATGACTGACGATTGTAAGCTTCTAATGCTGTAAATTGATATTATTGTTAGCTACTATTACTGTAATTTATGGCAAATAATGCCGTAATCAGTTTTAGAGCAAAAAGCTAAGAATTTGAGAAATACTGTTACTGTAAATTTCAGTGTATGTTAGTTGACAATTTACTGATTTTTTCAGACTAAATACAACCTCTGTTGCACTATATCCAAGTGACACCTAAGCCATTCTTATAAAGTTCACAACAAAAATGTTTGTGTTATTAGGGTTCCAAGTCTACATACATAAAAACGGAATCCTTATAGAATCACTTTGTTGTCCATCCATCTGGTTGTCCGACCATCTGAAACTGTTTTTCTCACGATCGGGCAGGCGTACCAAACAGAAATTTATGTCACATGCTAAGGTGGCAGAAAAACTTAACGCTTCTAAGTCGACGCAATCGAAGTTTGCTATCACACATTTTGATACTCGCGAACTCACACATCAAAAATTATGTGGTACTTCCCTCTGGAAGCGAGGCTTCACAGTACAAATAAAGGAAAAAAATCGGAAATGTTAATTTGTGTTTATCTCACACGAAAAACAAATTTTTTTCCACCGGTTACTAGACTGTCTCTCCGTCTGTTAAGACCCCATTTTCTCCGAAGAATGGGTAGACGCATCCAGTTGAAAATTACATCACATACTGACGTCTATGGTGCCTTAGGTTTGGAAAAAACTTGAAGCTTCTAGGCAAATGCACTCCAAATAAATGTCTAATTATGCCACATATTTTGAGGCTCACAAACCCGCTAATCAAAACCTGTAGGGCACCACCTAGATTCACTGTATCTGACGAGAAGCAAAGTTTCACAGTACAAAAGGAGGAAAACGCCAGAAAATTGTTAGTTTGTAATTATATCACACGAAAACCATTTTCTTTTTGTTACCTCATGGATTCATGGACCCTGCATGTCAGCAGGGGACTGTTCAAGCTGGTGGAGGCTCTGTAATGGTATCGGGCGTGTGCAGTTGGAGTGAAATGGGACCCCCGATACGTCTCTCACAGGTGACATGTACGTAAGCATCCTGTCTGATCACCTGCTTCCATACATGTCCGTTGTGCATTCCGACGGACTTGAGCAATTTCAACAGGACAATGCGACACCCCACACGTACAGAATTGCCACAGAGGGGCTCCAGGAACACTCTTCTGAGTTTAAACACTTGCGCTGGCCACCAGACATAAAAATTATTGAGTATATCTGGGATGCCTTGCAACATGCTGTTCGGAAGAGCCGGCTCGTGGTGGCCGAGCGGTTCAATGCGCTACAGTCTGGAACCGCGCGACCGCTACGGTCGCAGGTTCGAATCCTGCCTCGGGCATGGGTGTGTGTGATGTCCTTACGTTAGTTAGGTTTAAGTAGTTCTAAGTTCTAGGGGATTGATGACCTCAGAAGTTAAGTCCCATAGTGCTCAGAGCCATTTGAACCATTTGTTCGGAAGAAATCTCCACCCCCTCTTACCCTTACGGATTTATGGACAGCCCTGCGGGATTCATGGTGTCAATTCCTTCCAGCACTACTTCAGACGTTAGTTAAGTCCACTATGATGTGCTGCGGCACTTCTACGTGCTTATGGGGCTCCTACACGATGTTAGGCAGGTGTACCAGTGTCTTTGGATTTTCAGTGAATATGAAAAAAAAATTGTTTCCTTCCTCGCAATCGGCAGGAAAGCTATATTTATGGCTTATTGGTTTATAATTACAATACTATTACGGAATCTGATTTTCCAATAACATCAAACAAAGCTCAGGATCAGAGAGGGGGAGGAAGATTTTTTTTAAAAATTGGAAATGTGTGGAAAGGTCGTATGGGACCAAACAGCTGAGGCCATCGGTCTCTAAGCTTACGCACTACTTAATCTAACTTAAAGTAACTTACGGTAAGGACAACACACACACACTTGCCCGAGAGAGGTTCAAATGGCTCTGAGCATTATGGGACTTAACATCTATGGTCATCAGTCCACTAGAACTTAGAACTACTTAAACCTAACTAACCTAAGGACATCACACAACACCCAGTCATCACGAGGCAGAGAAAATCCCTGACCCCGCCGGGAATCGAACCCGGGAACCCGGGAGTGGGAAGCGAGAACCCCCAGAGAGAGGACTCTAGCCTCCGACGGGGGCAGCCGCACGGATGGGAGGAAGAGGAGGTGGACAGAGAGAAGGGAAGGGGAGAAAGTGGACGTAGAAAGAGGTAAGGAGGAGATGGACGAAGAAGGTGCTAGGAAGAGATGGAGAGAAAGGGAGGCAGGAGTGGATAGACATTCACACGCGCACTTGTCAAACCATTTTTTTCTTCTAATAACGAAAACGTATTTATTTTATTGCAAAAAGAGCTCTAAAATTAAATTGTAAAATCTTTAAATAATCTATTTGTACTATGCCCTTAAATACCAGTCGGCTCTTCACGACACGGGAGAAGATACGTGTATACCTTGTAAGTAGGCTGTTTAGGTTTTAATTGGTAACGCCACGTAGCGCTCTGTATGAAAATCACTGACTGTGCTGTGTGGAGTCTGTGGCTGGTTTGCACTGTTAGAATATTTGCTATTGTAGTGTAGGGCAGTTGGATGTGAACAGAGCACAGCGTTGGGCAGTTGGCGGTGCGCCGCCAGCAGTGGTGGATGTGGGGCGAGAGATGGCAGAATTTTTAGAGCGTACGATCTGGGCGTGTGTCCGCCAGAAAAAGGAAATTTGTAAGACTGGCTATCATGAACTGATGTGACTTTTGAACATTGTTAAGGTATATACATTGTTTGTTATCTATATCTATCAAAATCTTTCATTTTCTGACTATGCCTATCAGTAGTTCGTGCCTTCAGTAGTTAGAATCTTTTATTTAGCTGGCAGTATTGGCGCTCGCTGTACTGCAGTAGTTCAAGTGACGAATACTTTTGTGAGGTAAGCAATTCGTGAAAGGTATAGATTACTGTTAGCCAGGGCCATCCTTTTGTAGGGATTATTGAAAGTCAGATTGCATTGCGCTAAAAATATTGTGTGTCAGTTTAGTGATGATCAGAATAAGTAAAGAGAGAAATGTCTGAGCACGTTCAGTTGCCGCGCGGGATTAACCGAGCGGTCTGGGCGCTGCAGTCATGGACCTTGCGGCTGGTCCCGGCGGAGGTTCGAGTCCTCCCTTGGGCATGGTCGTGTGTGTTTGTCCTTAGGATAATTTAGTTTAAGTAGTGTGTAAGCTTAGGGATTGATAACCTTAGCAGTTACGTCCCATAAGATTTCACACACATTTAATACGTTCAGTTTTGCTAAGCAATTTGAAAATCAAATAACGTAAGAGGTTTATCAGCACAGTCATTTATAATTTTACAAAAGGGGACGTTTCAGCCTTTTTTAAAGAAAGGAGTAGTGTTTAAGAACGAGCTAGTCTTTTTGTGTCACGCTTTTTCGGTCCTACTCTGCGCAGCAAAACGCAGTTCATGATCACCCGCAGTGGCAGTGATGCAGATACTGGTGGAACAAACAGGCAGTTTCAGTGGTCGATGATGGTAGAGTGAACGGCTAGCCAGAAACAACGACCAGAGCGTAGCCAAAGCCGTCGTAAGCTTACACAAACAGTCCATCGTGTAATCAGAATCGGCAATGTAAACAAAGGAATGGTCAATCACCCGTCTAGTCAAAGGTGCATATCGAGCGCTTCCATGAAACAGTCAGACTGAGGGACAAGTGCGGGAAAGCGCTATTTAGAGGCACTCTGGCGACGGTGGACGGCCTCGCGTGACGTGCCTGCAGCTGCGGCTGCGTCGCCGTCCTACACAGTAGCTCGTTGCTGCCATTGTAACAACACCGAGTATCTCTGACCCCTTCTCCATGGCGATACTCGGGCTATGCAGGGAATCACAATTTGTGTCAAGCGCTAAAACGCTGCTATTCTTATAACTGGAGAGTTTAATTATTGCGAAAGTGTCACAAGGACCGTCAGGCGTCTCACAGGAGAATGTCTTCTACCCTGTCAAGGTAGCGGCGACTGTGAAATGACAGAAGTTCACAAGATTTGAGGCAGAAGACGTCCGGTCAGAAGGGAACGTTTATTGATACGACGGAAAAACTGGTCCAAGATGGCACCAACAGAGGCGTAAAACTCACAATGCTCAGGCTGATTGCATACTACATAGTCCAACAGTTATGGAAGAGTGATTGAAAAAATTATTACCTGAAAACAAAAAAGAAGATGCTTGTATAGGAAATTAAATTTTATACAGAGTTTCTCCCTCATGGAGCTCGGACCCAGAGATCGAACATGACCAAAACTATTCACATAGTCGCAAGAAACAGTTTTTCTTAAATAAGTAAAAGAAATCTACAGCTCTCATGGGAATTTTTTTTAAATAAGTGAGTTGTATGGCTTAAAATGTTCTATAGATTACTTTTGAGTAGTAGCGTTTGCCTCGTTAGGTTTCGAAATGTATCAAAAAATCGTTTAAGACCGTTAGAGAGCGGGTTCTCTATAACTTGTTGACATTCAAATTCCCATACTTGCCATTTTCCAACCTAGAATTCTTTTAAACAGCGAACAAATGTCAGCACTTCTTTCTTTAAAAGTTATTTTCGTAAAATAACGTCTCAGACACTTAGTTTATAAAAAAGTCAAATAAAGGTGCAAGTTTTTCGAAATCGTTTCTTCATCCTTACAATTAATAAAATCGTAAAAATTATTTAACTGCGTGGTGGCACAAATATTTGTGACGAAAAATAGCCTAAAACGTTACTGTAGGCCGTCCTCTGAGAAGATCTAGTCAATTATCGGGAGCACCTGTTTTCCAAAATGTCGATATATCTCGAAAAATAATTATATTTTAAAATTTTTAAACACGTACTTTTTTGACGTATCGCGAGCTATTCGAGTACTTACAGTAAATAGCAAGTATGGAAACTTGAATGTCAGCGAGTCATAGAGAAACCGATTTCTTACGGTTTTTAACAATTTGTCGGTATAGCTGGAAACGTAACAAAGCAAGCGATGCTACTGGAAAACAATAGAGAGATCATTTTAGGCCCTACAACCCTCTCATTTAATATTGTTCGATAGGAGCTATAACTTGTTATTTGTTTAAGAAAAACTTTATTTATTTATTTGCTTATTTAATTATTTATTTATTTTTTGCATCTTTGGGAATTTTTTGGCCATGTTAGTCATCTTGGATCGAGTTTCGTGGAAAAGAAATCCTATTTAAAATTTAATTTCTTATCTCCCCATATTTTTTGGTTTGAGCTAATAATTTTTGCAAATGTAATATTAGGCCTTCAGAGAAAGCTTGGACTAACAAGAGAGGTCGTTTAAGTGGACACCAGTGGAAAGTAACTGATCTTTTAGTCGCACCACTCGTCATTCGCGTCGTCCATGTATGCAGCTCACCATCTAAAATTAACCACCACATCCCTCTAACACAGTATGGGTCTAACCATTGAGAGAAAACTAACATGAAATGAATATCTCCGTACCATTCAACACAAAACCCGAAATCGACTAAACCTTAGAGTCTACATCCTTCTACCAGCATCCTCAGATATAAAATTCTCATTTGCCCCCTCATAACTTACACCAACACTGCTCGTAATTCCACAAATTCCTCGAAATTCTGAAAAGCCATTCACTCCACTGTGCCTTTTGCACCCACGTACGTTCCACTACTTGCATCTTATACCGATTGATCCATTTCTCACTCCTTTCTCTCTTGTCTCAATACATTCACAGCAAAACCCTGTTCCAGCATCCAACATTCCAACCACTAATCACTACTGCTGGTACCCTGATGCGCCGCTACATTCATATTCAACCTTCATGCATTTTCATGCCTTATCCATTCTCACTCACCAGAACATTAACAATATCTCTCTATACAAAGATATTGTCCGTCGTGAGATATGCGCTACTTTCCAGCCTTAGTCGCAAAGCTCCACCTCACACTACCTATACTATAATTTGCCATCAGCATCGCTTAATGACTATAATATTCACTTAAGGGTTTCAGTAATTGGTTGCCATCTTTTGATGTGATTAGTCGACTAGCAGCTTCGTGGTGATATATTATAACAATTCAAATTACACACTTATAAAGTCGTCTAAAATATGCTAATCAGTTATGCATCATTTCCTCGCATAGTAAAAGTCTCGTACACGATGCAGATTTCAGCTGGCCCTGGCTCGGTGAAGTATTCTTGCTCATACGGCAGTTCGCCGCTCAACTGACAGTGGTCCATTAGGCTAGCAAACGGCCATTAGTAAAACTCCAATTAAGTACTTAATTAATGGAGCGTGCTAAGTAAAGTTGAAAGATATGAATAGATAGAGGGCTGACGGATAAACACACACACACACACACACTTATATATATATATATATATATATATATATATATATATATATCGCCAAAAGTTTGAAGTGTAGTAAGTATTACACTTAGATTTAGTAGTATGTTGCGTCGCGTCTATTAAAGGGAGCTAGTCAGCACATTCACGTAGATGATTGATTCATTCCTGAGGAAGGATAGCAGTTTGTTCAGTAATGGCAATAACTGTCGGAGCATAAAACCGGTACTGGCTGGAGTACCTTAGGGCTCAGTTCTGGGACCTGTGCTATACTCTATCTACAACAGTGGCATACCGAAGCAGACAGGAGGAGTATTTAGTTTACATACCGATGACCCCTATGTAAGCCCTGCCGCAACCTAATCATCATTGGCAGGCAGGTTCAGAGATATGTGTACAAAATCATCAATGGTGCACTGCGTGTAGGATGAGAATCAGTCGTAACAAGAGTCAATCGCTTCTGTTCACTACTAGAAGTTTCAAGCTCTCCATGTTCTAACTCCCAGCTGGTGTCATGGATTTGGTGTGACTCAATCAAATACCATGGTCTTACCACAGACAACAGAATTACATATCTGGAGGTCGCACGTAACTATTGCGGTCAATAACGGTTCTCTCCAGTTCAGTCATATGTATACTGTCTTCTAGAATGGTGAACTCTCAGACAACACAAAACTGACTATTTGGTGTGCCATCAGACTTTTGTATGCCTTACATGGTTCGGAAGTGTGGTCCATGGCCGCCGACAAACGCTTGCAAAGACTACAGATTCTTAAAAACACTTCTCAAGTCATAACGAACGTTCCCCACTATACTGTCAACACGCAAATCACGCAACACTCACATCAAAAATCTATGTATCAAATAATCCAAAGACATCCATCAGATTCGAAACGAAAACAATTTCTTCGCATCACAATCTGAACAATTCCCAGTACAGAACCCACGAAATTGCTCTATAAACGACCTGTGTTGATACTGTTACGACACTTCAGGGTCTGACACACATTTAAGACTACACACACAGTGACACTACACCCATTTCATACGATGTCAGTCTGATCCCTTCAACTCCCACAAAACCAGCCATCATACACTGTCATGCTTCTAATCATTACACGCATAATGCCCTGTGGAGCTCCTTTTTGTTTATAGGATCAATTACCTCAGTTTGCCCACGTGGTCTTATTTCACATTTGGCAACACCAAGGATACGTGGATTGTAGTCCATGTTAGACTCTGGATTCGTCTGTAACCAGCTGGTTAAGTCAGTTCACATGTCAAAGAAAGGGTAGGTATTTTTTTTTTTTTTTTTTTGGTCATCAGTCAAATGACTGGTTTGATGCGGCCCGCCACGAATTCCTTTCCTGTGCTAACCTCTTCATCTCAGAGTAGCACTTGCAACCTACGTACTCAATTATTTGCTTGACATATTCCAATCTCTGTCTTCCTCTATAGTTTTTGCCCCCTACAGCTCCCTCTAGCACCATGGAAGTCATTCCCTCATGTCTTAGCAGATGCCCTATCAACCTGTCCCTTCTCCTTATCAGTGTTTTCCACATATTCCTTTCCTCTCCGATTCTGCGTAGAACCTCCTCATTCCTTACCTTATCAGTCCACCTAATGTTCAACATTCGTCTGCAGCACCACATCTCAAATGCTTCGATTCTCTTCTGTTCCGGTTTTCCCACAGTCCATGTTTCACTACCATACAATGCTGTACTCCAGACGTACATCCTCAAAAATTTCTTTCTCAAATTAAAGCCGGTATTTGATATTAGTAGACTTCTCTTGGCCAGAAACGCCTTTTTTGCCATAGCGAGTCTGCTTTTGATGTCCTCCTTGCTCCGTCCGTCATTGGTTATTTTACTGCCTAGGTAGCAGAATTCCTTAACTTCATTGACTTCGTGACCATCAATCCTGATGTTAAGTTTCTCGCTGTTCTCATTTCTACTACTTCTCATTACCTTCGTCTTTCTCCGATTTACTCTCAAACCATACTGTGTACTCATTAGATTATTCATTCCATTCAGCAGATCATTTAATTCTTCTTCACTTTCACTCAGGATAGTAATGTCATCAGCGAATCGTATCATTGATATCCTTTCACCTTGTATTTTAATCCCACTCCTGAACCTTTCTTTTATTTCCATCATTGCTTCCTCGATGTACAGATTGAAGAGTAGGGGCGAAAGGCTACAGCCTTGTCTTACACCCTTCTTAATACGAGCACTTCGTTCTTGATCATCCACTCTTATTATTCCCTCTTGGTTGTTGTACATATTGTATATGACCCGTCTCTCCCTATAGCTTACCCCTACTTTCAGAATCTCGAACAGCGTGCACCATCTTATATTGTCGAACGCTTATTCCAGGTCGACAAATCCTATGAAATTGTCTTGATTTTTCTTTAGCCTTGCTTCCATTATTAGCCGTAACGTCAGAATTGCCTCTCTCGTCCCTTTACTTTTCCTAAAGCGAAACTGATCGTCACCTAGCGCATTCTCAATTTCCTTTTCCATTCTTCTGTATATTATTCTTGTAAGCAGCTTCGATGCATGAGCTGTTAAGCTGATTGTGCGATAATTCTCGCACTTGTCAGCTCTTGCCGTCTTCGGAATTGTGTGGATGATGCTTTTCCGAAAGTCAGATGGTATATCGCCAGACTCATATATTCTACACACCAACGTGAATAGTCGTTTTGTTGCCACTTCCCCCAATGATTTTAGAAATTCTGATGGAATGTTATCTATCCCTTCTGCCTTATTTGACCGCAAGTCCTCCAAAGCTCTTTTAAATTCCAATTCTAATACTGGATCCCCTATCTCTTCTAAATCGACTCCTGTTTCTTCTTCTATCACATCAGACAAATATTCACCCTCATAGAGGCTTTTAATGTATTCTTTCCACCTATCTGCTCTCTCCTCTGCATTTAACAGTGGAATTCCTGTTGCACTCTTAATGTTACCACCTTTGCTTTTAATGTCACCAAAGGTTGTTTTGACTTTCCTGTATGCTGAGTCTGACCTTCCGACAATCATATCTTTTTCGATGTCTTCACATGTTTCCTGCAGGGTAGGTAACCAGCTGGTTAAGTCAGTTCAGATGTCATACTATTCCCCTACCACCATGTATAGTAGAGCACAATAGTGTTCAAACCAACCTGTGGGATCAACTGAACTGTCTATTTCTACACTATTTTGTAGCACTGGACAACGTTCCAAACATGGTAATGAGTAATATAATGCAATATATTTAGGTTTCCTGGAAGTCTAGGTATTATTGTTCGCATCATGAAGAACAAAAAAAAAAGTGTGTGAAATCAAATGGGACTTAACAGCTAATGTCATCAGTCCCTAAGCTTACACACTACTTGACCTAAATTATCCTAAGGACAAACACACACACCCACGCCCGAGGGAGGACTCGAACCTCCGCCGGGACCAGCCGCACAGTCTATGACTGCAGTGCCTAAGGCCGCTCGACTAATCCCGCGCGGCCATGTGGAACAGCTTTTGTTGGAGACTGAATACTCTCTGACACTTCCCAGTGACATTAGCAGCGTTTGGTATTCGCTGGCCCTGGTATTATGACCTTTACGGAACTAGCATGGTCTACTAACTATGTGTGCAGCATACCACGTACACAAATAAATTGATTTGGTTTTCATCAAGAGAGCCATAAGAATGAATGCTGAATGCCTTCAAATAGAGAAAGATGAGAAGCGAATTTTGTTCGGGCTACCGCCTGTCCCACAGAGGAGATGACCGCGGATGATAAGAAACACACACTTCATACAAACTCGACAGAGTGCCTACACCCTGCCGCCTCCCAGTAGCATGAATAGACTGAAACAATGCTCAGCGCCGACGGGTGGACCAGAATGTGATCTGTCACCCCTAGACCTCCATCCCAAAGACTTGAAGCACTATATACTGCACTGAGGTAACAAAAGTTACGGAATAGCAATATGCTCATATACAGACGGTATAGTACCGCGTACACAAGCTATGAAAGGGCAGTGTATTGGCGGAGCTGTCAGTTGAACTCGGATAATTCACGTGAAAAGTCTGCACCGGGACTGTAGCCGCGCGATGGGAATTAAGAGACTCTGATCGCGGAATAGTAGTTGGAGCTAGACTCATGGGACATTCCATTTCGGAAATCGTTAGGGAATTCAGTACTCCGTGATCCACAATGCCAACAGTGTGCTGAGATTACCAAATTTCAGGCATTGCCTCTCATAATGGAAAACGTAGTGGACGACTGCCCTCATTTAAGTACATAGAACATCGACTTTCGCATAGAATTGTCGGTGCTAACAGACAAACAACACCGCTTGAAACAACCACAGAAGTCAATGTTGGACGTAAGACGAATGTATGCGTCAGGACAATACGACGAAATTTGGCGTTAATGGTCTACGGTAGCAGACGACTGACGCGAGGGCCTTTGCTAACAGCACAACATCGCCTGCTGTGCCTCTTCTGACCGTATCAGATGGACCATAGACGATTGGAAAACGATGGTCTGGTCAGATGAGTCCCGATTTCGGTTACTAAGAGCTGATAGTAAGATTTGAGTGTGAAGCAGACACCACGAACCTATGGACCCTAGTTGTCAACAAGGCACTGTGCAAGCTGGTTGTGGCTACATAATGGCGTGGACTGTGTTTACATGGATTGGAATGGGTCCTCTGATCAAACTGAAGCGTTCATTGCCTGGAATTTGCTATCTTTGTCTACTTGGAGAACATCTGCAGCTGTTAATGGATATCATGTTCCCGAACAATGTTGGAAGTTTTGTGTACAGCGCACCATGTGTAAGGAGGCTGTTTATATTTTCTTATTGGCAACGTTACGTAGCGTTCTGTATGATAATCATTGGCTGTGGTGTGTGCAGTCTGTGGCTAGTTTGCATTGTTGTCTAACTTTTGAAGATTTTGTTCCATTGTGTCTAACTTTTGAAGATTTTGTTCCATTGTGTCTAACTGTTGCTATGTTTGTCTCTGGTGTTGTTCCATTGTGTATAACTTTTGAAGCTTTTGTCCCATTTGTTGCATTAATTGTAATAACAATGCACTGGTGTCTGAAACATGTTCCTCAGTGCTTTTCGGCAGTGAATTTCCACCGGCAACATTCACATTTTGACAAGCGGAAAATGTGTCTTGGCTCATTTGAGAAAACGGTAAGAACCCAAAACCTGAGTCTACAGTATTCGCAATATTGTGTTCTGTCATTCCCGATTCCTGAGGCGAGCTGTTGGCGACCGATCGATCGATAATGCTTCCCTGTTCACTACCTGTTTCACTGTCTACACCATTATTTGACGCCCGCTCCATTTCCCTATGCACAGTTACCAAATTACTACTTTGAATATTAGTTAATTCATTACATGGTGGCGCTAACACACTGCTTTCGTCTTCACAGTCATTTCTCAGTTTACTTTGGAGCCTAGTATTACGTTCTTCACACGCCATTATTGTCACAATATTTCACACGACAACACAGAAAAGCACAATTTGAAGAGCAAAAATAAGAGAACACATTAACATAGCACTGAAAATAATATCTAGTTAATTGCAGCTGCGAAATACTTGGTGCAAATCTACATGCGTGCCACACCTGTTTTACTGTACAACAATGAAAGACTGCGACTACAAAGGAAATTCTCTCTATAACTACGCGCTAGCAATAAACAATAGCTACACTACTTACACAAACTACAAGAAAAAAATCAGAAGATTCCAGTGAGGTATCCTAGGCTAAGGGTCAACACATGAAACGTCCCCTTTTTGAACAATTATACAAGACTGTGCTTTAACTGACACACAATATTTTTAGCGCAACGCAATCTGACTTTCAAAAATCCCTACAAAAGAATGGCCCTGACTAACATTAACCTATACTTTTCACAAATCACTTACCTCACAAAAATCTTCGTTACTCGAACTACTGCAATACAGCGAGCGCCACTACTGCCAGCTAAATAAAAGATTCAAACTACGGAAGGCACTAACTACTGATAGGCATAGTTAGCAAATGAGAGATTTTAATAGAGAACAAACAATGTATTTACCTTAAGAGTGTTGAAAACTCATAATATACGTAGCAGTTCATGGCATCCAGTCTTACAAATTTCAAAACTCCGCCATCTCTCTCCCCACATCCACCACTGCTGGCGGCTCGCCTCCAACTGCGCAACGCTACGCGCTGTTCACATCCAGCTGCCGCTGCCCAACACGACAATGGCAGACAACAATGCAAACTAGCCACAGACTGCACACAGCACAGCCAGTGATTTTCATACAGAGCGCTACGTAACGTTGCCAATAAGAAAACATAAACAGCCTACCTACACATGTCTCTACGCCGTAATTGTTCACGAATGGTATGAAGAACATTGTGAACAATCCTAGCGAATCATTTGGCCACGCAGATCTCCGGACATGAATTCCATCTAACACCTGTGGGACACAATTGGGAAATTAGTTCGTGAATTAATCCCTGCGCCGGCAACACTTTTGCAATTACGGATGACGATTGAGACAGCATGACTCATTATTTCTGCAGGGGATTTCTAACAACTTGTTGGGTCCACGTCACATCGAGTTGCTACACTATGCTGTGCAGGAGGAGGTCCGACTCGACTTTGGAAGCTCTCCCATGAATTTTCTCAGCTCAGTATATGTATATGGAAAATGAAGCATGGAATAATGACAGTATTATGAAAAGGACTGACTGCTACCCACCATATAGTGGAGACGGTGAGTCGCAGATGGACACAACAAAGGGGTTACTGAACACAAAAGTTTGCAGACAGAAAGCATTCTAAACAGTCTCCTCAAATAGACAACATAAACACAGACATTTACGCAAATGCAGCTCTCTCTCTCTCTCTCTCTCTCTCTCTCTCTCACACACACACACACACACACACACACACACACACACATACATACATACAAACACACTCTGTCTCTGTCTGCCGAGGTTAGACTGTGAGTAACTGCGCGTAATGGGAGAAGCAATCTGGGTGATGGGGTTAAGGAAGAGGCTGTGGAGGGGAGAGGGACGACAGCAGGGTACAGGTGGGGGATGGTAACTGCTATTTGGGAGATCATACAGGGACAGGGTGGAGAGAAGGTATAGCAGCTACGTGCAGTCAGACCCATACGAGGGGAGAGGGAGCAAAAAAGTAGACAAGTAAACAGATTGTGGTTACACTTATGGAATGGAAGGCTGTGAAGTGGGAACAGGGAAGAGGATAGGTGACAATGACTAACAAAGACGCCTCAAAGACGAAACGCGTCTGGAACAAAGGAAATACATTTCAGCAAGAAAAAGGCGGCTTTACTTACAAAACGAATATTTCTGTGCTTGCTGCAGACGATGACCACACAAACTCCGGCCGGCCGGTGTGGCCGAGCGGTTCTAGGCGCTTCAGTCTCGAACAGCGCGACCGCTACGGTCGCAGGTTCGAATCCTGCCTGGATGTGTGTGATGTCCTTAGGTTAGTTAGGTTTAAGTAGTTCTAAGTTCTAGGGGACTGATGACCTCAGAGGTTAAGTCCCACTGTGCTCAGAGCCATTTGAACCATTTTGTATCTCCGTGTGTTTGCAGGTGTCGCCCGCTGAAGTACGGGGATCACTCCATAATTACACGGAGAATGAGCTTACATCAACAATGGTTTATTAAGTCGAAAGTATTTTTGTCTTTTTCCGCAGGTTATCTACCAATTCCTAAGAGCTTCTCTCCTCTTCTTAAGAGCCTTCCTATAGCTATTCTTTACCTTCATCTCAAAGTTAGTTTTGTAGTTTTTTTCTTTACCTCTTTGTTTCCGTTGAACTTGATGCCACGCAGAGCTTCTTTTATCGGACCACCGTAAAAACTTGATAAAGAGGCAGGCAAGGTCGGGGTTGTAAGGAGGATGAAGTAGGAGCTCCTGACCCACTTCTTCAATAGTTTCCAGCGTCAGTTGTGCCGCATGCAGCTGAACGTTGTACTGAACTAGGAGTTGCCCTTTCCTCCCCGGTCCCTGACATTTCCTCGACTATCGATAGTGCTTTGTCCCTGAAAAAATAAATAAATAAATAAAAAAGTTACAGAAAACCGGAACATGGCCACTCCGAAATATATTCAACGTGACCTTACAAGTCGTCGGTAGCGTTTTAAATTTCTTGCGGCCAGGTGATTCAAGGTATTTACACTGCATACTCTAACGCCTGGGCACCGATAGGTTAAAATTCTGTAGAAATAGGAGGCCGAGCGGTTCTAGGCGCTACAGTCCGGAACCGCGCGACCGCTACAGTCGCAGGTTCGAATCCTGCCTCGGGCATGGATGTGTGTGATGTCCTTAGGTTAGTTAGGTTTAAGTAGTTCTGAGTTCTAGGGGACTGATGACCGTAGTGCTCAGAGCCATTTGAACCATTTTTTGTAAGTTCTCTGGGAACCCACCATGCACAATTCGTACGGTAGCTCAGTTTATTTTTAATCATAGAATGACTTACGGCAACATTTACTCGACATATTTCAGCGTTTTCTTCTACCGTTAGTCGTCAGTCATTTTGCATTATTGAATCAATACGAGCGTGCAACGTCGAGGACGATACTGCTACCGGACACGTGTCATATTCCATGATGGTACTCCAGGCAGGTGTAGAGTGAATGTGTGCAACGGAAATACTGAACGCGAAAATGAAGATTTGGCCCTGTTTCACTATCTCCTGAAGCACATCTTAGTGCTCTTAATGGTGATTATCTCCTTCTCGCTCTTTAACGTATAAATTACAACATAAACCTAAATGAATGATTAAGGGAACTAGTAACTACCAAATGATAAATGCTGTTTCCGCTTATACATTTATAGTGGATTAAAACCTCCTTATATCACAAATGTTTATATATCAATGTCCAATGGACACAAAGAGATACAAATGAATTTTCTAACTAATACCATTGATCATTTGCCCAAATCTGCCCTTTTTATGGCTACGCCATCTAATACAAATAACGCGAGACGACTGACATCATCTACGTACCAAACAGTAGAAGACACTATTTTCAAAGATGATCTGCAGTGGTGTGCATCCTCAGTAGAAATAAAATGCATGTGGTCACAGCTGTTTAGCAACATAGCCCTAATCAGCCGAAGCAATTAGCAATATCACCGTATGTACTGTGTCCGACGAGTTGGAGTGATGGCTCTCGTGCACGTCTGCGACGACGGAAAAACTCCAGCCACAAACTATAAAAAAAAATCTCTTTCAAACACTAGGACTGCACAAGACGGTTCTCTGACTAGTAAAATCTAATACTGTCTTCTCCTCTCTGTTTTCTACTGATGAGAATCGCGGTCTCCCAGCCACAAGGACGGAGTTAAGATAACATCTCAACGTGAGTATAGGCGGAAGAAGTGCTCTCAATCAGTTAACGCTGCGTACACAACGACGACTCCTTACCCGGAGGCGAAGTCCAGTATCGTATAAGTTCGCAACAGTGCAGTGCCTAACCGATCTAACCATAAAATCTCCTGGGAGCAAAGACAGCAAATCCGTCTGTGCCAACAAAAGCTGATACTGAGCGACAGTCAAACATGGGCACTCAAATTGGAAGACCTCTTCTCTCCATCGCTGGCTTCCCAGCAAAGCTCGGCTCACCTCCCTCGTAACCCAGAAGGCGAATCATATTCCCGAAACCACGGAATATTCTCCCTCTCTACAGATTCTCCCGAACGCCGACCAACCCTATTTTAGTCTTTTGTCGTCCAGCACGGGAAGTTTGCGAGGAAATGCCTACACTCATACAATGGTTCGCTTCTCAGAGTAAAAATCCTCAGAAATAACCCAGCCTTCGATTTCCGAGGAAACGCTTCCTCGTTCCTCTCTGCTGAGTCCAAGATTTTCAGTTTCCGAATTATTATCTGGTTATCCTTTCGGCTCCCACTACAACACCAGGCGGCCGCTGCTGTATTGTGCTTCCGCGCTTAGGTGCCCAGACCGTCCGTCTTGGCACTTCCTGTGTGAAGCACGACCAACACACTTGTGCGGGCTTTTCCACCCAGGGCTTCAGTTACGCCTGCCGTTACATTTCCACTGGCGTTCCAAATTGGCATTCCAAATGCTAGTATAGGCAATCATTCATTACTCCGTTTTGATAATAAAGACACTCCGTCACCTTTCATGCAATAAGCGTTAGCAATTATTTACAAGGTGTACGTGACAATGTCAGTCTTCTTTAAATATTCATACATGCGATGTACAACCTACCAAATGATACCTAATTCCGGTTGTAAATCACGGCAAAGTACGTATATGAGTGCTTGTCAGGTGCGAAATTATAGCCAGCTTACAGTATTTAAACTTTTCCATCCAGCGTAAAAAAAGAAAAAAAATGTTTATGCACCTACTACAGTATTATTTCTTCATTCGAGAGCATATTTGGAATACTTGTGCCCTCTCGAAAGTAAAAATCTGACGCCAAAAGGCTGTTCTTCCAAAGTACTTTCCTTGAGCGGGGCCGGCCGCTGTGGTCGACCGATTCTAGGCGCTTCAGTCCGGAACCGCGCTGCTGCTATGGTCGCAAGTTCGAATTCTGCCTCAGGCATGGATGTGTGTGATGTCCTTAGGTTAGTTAGGTTTAGGTAGTTCTAACTCTAGGGGACTGATGACCTCAGACGTTAAGTCCCATAGTGCTTACAGCCATTTAAACCATTTTTTAACCTTGAGCGGGCACACCATCATAGCTAATACGTTAGCCGTTACGAATTCATAATTATTAATCGAACAAATTATTAACTTTTTTCGCAAGGCTGCCACCTGACACGAAAGATTAAAGTCCGTGCATTAACCTTTGCCTTCGCTACATATGGTTTTCTGTTTAATTACAGAGTGACCGTCGTTGTAACGGTAGCTATATATACACATATACACTGAAGCACCAAAGAAACTGGTATAGGCATGCGTATTCAAATACAGAGATATGTAACAGACAGAATACGGCGCTGCGGTCGGCAACGCTTTTGCAAGAGAACAAGTGTCTGGTGCATTTGTTAGATCGGTTACCGCTGGTACAATGACAAGTTATCAAGATTTAAGTGAGTTTGAACGTGGGGTTACAGTCAGCGCACGAGCAATGGGTCGCAGCATCTCCGAGGTAGCGATGAAGTTGGTATTTTTCCGTACGACCATTTCACGAGTGTACCGTGAATATCAGGAATCCGATAAAACGTAACATCTGAGATGTCGCTGGCCGGAAAAGATCCTGCAAGAACCGGACCAACAACGACTGAAGAGAACTGAGAACCGTTCAGCGTGACAGAAGTGCAACCCTTCCACAAACTGCTGCAGATTTCAATGCTGGGCCATCAACAAGTAGCAGCGCGCGAACCATTCAACGAAACGTCGTCGATATGGCTTTCGGAGGCGAAGGCCCTATCGTGTACACTTGATGACTGCACGACACAAGGCTTTACGCCTCGCATAGGCCAGTCAACACCGACACTGGACTGGAAACATGTTGCCTGGTCGGACGAGACTCGTTTCAGATCGTATCGAGCGGATCGACATGTACGGGTATGGAGATAACCCCATGAATCCATGGACCCTGCATGTCAGCAGGGGACTGTTCAAGCTGGTGGAGGCTCTGTAACGGCGTGGGGCGTGTGCAGTTGTAGTAATGTGGGGCACCTGATACGTCTAGATACGACTCTGACAGGTGACACTTACGTAAGCTTTCTGTCTCATGGCCTGCCTCCATTCATGTCCATTGTGCATTCCGATGGGCAATTCTAGCAGGAGAATGCGACACACCACATGTTCAGAATTGCTACAGAGTGGCTCCAGGAACACTCTTTTGAGTTGAAAGTGCTTCCTTAGTCGCCAGTCTCCCCAGACATGAACATTATTGAGCATGTCTGGGATGCTCTCGTATTCTTACGGATTGATGGCCAGCCCCCAGGATTCATGGTGGCAATTCCGTCCAGCACGACTTCAGACATTATTCGAGCCTATGCGTGCTTGCTCGAGGGGGCGCTACACGATATTAGGCAGGTGTGACAGTATCTTTGGCTCTTCGGTGCATCTTAGGCGAATACTTTTTATGGTTAAGTCTTGCAACGATGAAAGTTTAGGATTGCACATTGTAACATCCTCTCCGCTGCATTTTGATGATTTTTAAGTGGAAAATTATTCTTTTCGGTGATCGGACATTGGTGAGGCAACACTTACTTGGAAAAGCGCTTCTTACGAAGTCTGACTGTGTTGCCTAATACGAAACGTGTTATTTTTATTTACGAATATTGAAGTTACGTGCTTCAATTTTTAAGTAAAAAGTCTGCTTTGAAGAGATGTTAAAATCATTTACTTCGTGTTTTGAGTTCGCAAATGAGACACTGTCTAAAAATGTGTAGGACTCAATCATGCTCTTATAACAAATACATTAAGTTCCACTTTCGCACTGAAGTTTTTCATTGCTGTACTGGTTTTCCAAACTATCACGTTATATGAGTTCATTATAGCCTTAATAATTGTTCAGATAATAATATAGCTCTTTACTGAATAAGAATGACGATACTGATTTCTTCACTGATTTCGTGCGTAATTATGCGCATCCTGCGCATATAAACGGATTAGACATTCACTGTTGCCATACTATTCTACATTTAAACATGCGGATTACAATTGTGTGCCTGGCAGAGAGTTCATCGAACCACGTACAGATTTTTTCGCTACAGATCTACTGCTGAAGAACGCTGGGGAAAAACGAATACTCAAATCTCTCCATGTATACATATCATGTATTCTGACTCCTTCCGCATCATTTCAATGAAAGAATCGTTCAAACGATCTACGGAACACGTAACTAACTAGGTAACTGAGTATGCAACCTGCGACTAGTAGCGGATTCGGCACAGTGGTTTTGTATTATGGATGTGAGGCTTCGGTAGGGGCACAGCGGGACGTCACCTCAGTATGACCTATCTGACACTCGCTACCCTTGGTGCACCAAACAGCGGCCTGCGTGCATTGACCGTGACGCTGCCGGCTACCTTACCCTAATGCAAGCGCGGTTGGCCAGGTTGCACCGATAGCGCAAACCGCAGGGGCACCCGCGCATCCGCCGCGTGCAGCCGAGATCACAAGGCGGAATTGTAAATGGCGCGGTCGTGGCTGTGGTCGTGGTCGCGCTGGCGGGGCCGGTCGTGGCTTCAGCAGACGTCAGCCGCCGCCGAACACGGCCGTGGGCCGCCGCCGGACGGGCGCTAATGCATAGCAAGTAGAGGCGCCGCCGCTTAAAGGAGCCGGCCATGCAAATTGAAGCAAAATAGTTGGCCGTCTTGTGCCGCCCGGCTTAAGCATCAGGCGCCCAGCTGCGGACGCCGCCTAATTGAGTTTTTGATCGGATCCGCCCTGCGATGTTAGGCGGCGGAGGTCTGCGGCAGCGCTGCGACAGTCGGATTATATAGCAGCCACTCCGATGTAGCTCCGCGGTGAATCCATAAAGCTGCGAGCGGCTGCTGCAGCCAAAGACGCCCGCATATACGAGGGTCACTCCAAAAGAATTGCAAACTATTTTTTTAAATACATCTTTTATTCTACATGTTTGAAAGTTTTACAGTTTGTAGATACATCCTTTTGGAACAATATTTTCATTTCTCCACATAATTTCCAGAGGCTGGACCTGATTACCCGCGGCAGCCCTGCCAGCCACTGCACTGACATCCTGCTATGGCCGGACACGAAACATTTTCCCGCTATCGAGAACAACACCGTGATGTGGCTGTTAGGACAGTTTGTGACATATATCATCATCCACAATAGTGAAGATAATCTCATTAGTTTCGAGGCTTATATGAGAACGGCACGCTGGAAGATGAAACGTTACCCTAATTTCAGGAAGATGTTTGCTAACATGTTAGACATAATTTTTGAAAAACAATGCGTACGGTAATTCTCGACGCCGGTAAGGACACAAATCACATGCAAGACTATGTAGCGAACAAAATACACAACGGATAAGGGGCTACACTTGTTCCTAGGACTGCTCCCGACTTCTCAATGGTGGTATTAACTTCATTATGACGTTTTCATTAATATATGTTTCCTGTGCATGTCTTTGTTATCCGTTTGTATGCTCCAAATGACTTTGAATCTGGACGGTTGTGAAGCAATTGACAGAACTGCCATTCTAGTTACGACAGTCAATTATATTGTAATTCGCTTTAATATGTTTGCGTTTTGGTTCTATGTCTCTGTCTGGACTGAAGATGCTATTGTCAGTTTAATATTTTTGTTCTATTTTGTAAGCTTACAAATGGCACTATATTGAAATGTGTTCTTCAGTCTATTGTAGGATACAATTCGTGTTGAAACAGTTCCAGCACTTCATTATTTTGTTTTTGTGCTTATGTACTTATATGGTTGTTTTAATAAAGGAAAAAGTGAAAAAAATCCCTCTCAACTGCCTTACGCTATCTTCGAACTAGCGCCTGTATACCCGCACGGTAAAATTCTGGACCAACCTGTTGGAGCCACTGTTTGGCAGCGTGCACAAGGGAGTCATCATCTTCAAACCTTTTTCCACGTAGAGAGTCTTTCAGTTTCCCAGAGAGATGATAGTCACATGGAGCCAGGTCAGGAATGTAAGGCGGGTGTTTCAGCGTTGTACATCCGAGTTTTGTGATGGCTTCCATGTTTTTTTTTGACTGACATGTGGCCGTGCATTGTCGTGCAACAGCAAAACATCCTGTTTTTGCCGATGTGGTCGAACACGACTCAGTCGAACTTGAAGTTTCTTCAGTGTCGTCACATATGCATCAGAATTTATGGTGGTTCCACTTGGGATGATGTCCACAAGCAAGAGTCCTTTGGAATCGAAACACACCGTAGCCACAACTTTTCCAGCAAAAGGTGTGGTTTTGAATTTTTTTTTTCTTGGGTGATTTTGCATGATGCCACTACATTGACTGTGTCCATTATAATTATCGTGGCTGTTATGCCGTGGTCGGTTGATAAATTCTGTGTCAATTCCCAACGTTTCGTCTCCGACTGCGGGAGACATCTTCAAGGGGGTCCGTAGCTCGATGGAAGGTCGGAGACGAAACGTTGGGAACTGACACAGAATTCATCAACCGACCACGGCATAACAGCCCGTATAATTATAATGGACATGATATTTCCGGCCGTGAAAGTCTACATTTTAGTAACTCCATTGATTGCCTCTTCGTCTCTGGTGAAAAATGATGGAGCCATGTTTCATCACCTGTCACAATTCTTCCAAAAAATACATCTCCATCATTCTCGTACTGTTCCAAAAGTTCGCTGCATACCGTTTTTCTTGTTTCTTTGTGAGCCACTGTCAACATCCTGGGAACCCACCTGGCACAAATCTTTTTTAACGCCAACACCTTCAGTATTCTGCAAACACTTCCTTCCCGCGACAATTCGTTCACTCTGATGCGTCTGTCAGCAGTCACCAATTCGTTAACTCTCTGCACATTGTCTGGAGTGTGTGCAGTACGAGGCCTGCCGCTGCGAGGACAATCCTCAATATTGCGGTGCCTGCTTTCATCAAGTAACCTGCTTGTCCACCGACTAACTGTACTGCGATCGACAGCAGCATCTCAATACACCTTTTTCAACTTCTTATCGATGTTTCCCACTGTCTCGTTTTCACAGCACAGAAATTCTATGACAGCGCGTTGCTTCTGACGAACGTCAAGTGTAGCAGACATCTTGAAGACATGCTGTGACGGCGCCACTCACGGGAACAGGTTGAACGAAGTCTGAAAACAAGCGGGAAGGATGTATCTACACACTGTAAAACTTTCATACATGCAGAATGAAAACTGTATTTTTACAAAAAAAGTGTGCAAAAAAATGGCTCTGAGCACTATGGGACTCAACTGCTGAGGTCATTAGTCCCCTAGAACTTAGAACTAGTTAAACCTAACTAACCTAAGGACATCACAAACATCCATGCCCGAGGCAGGATTCGAACCTGCGACCGTAGCGGTCTTGCGGTTCCAGACTGCAGCGCCTTTAACCGCACGGCCACTTCGGCCGGCTAAAAAAAAAAAAAAAAAAAAAAAAAAAAAAAAAAAAAAAAAAAAAAGTGTGCATTTCTTTTCGAGCGACCCTCCTACATGCACAGTAGGTAGCGATGCTGTGTAGCATTATGTGAGCCCTTTTACGGATTCTCACTATCGACATCATAACTTGTCTCGATAATGGCACATGGGGGATTTGGCTTAGAAAACTGTTTTTAAAAAATATCTTTTCCTACTCTACAGAGTGTGGTCTCTCAGACCGGGCCGGTCGCTCTCGTAGATCAATTATGGTGCAATGGTGTTACACATCACCTACCCTCTTTTAATCACCAACAGTACAAATTATTATTATCAGTAGCGTTATCACCTTATTTGATTGCTGCATACATGGGTTGTTGATATGTGATGGGGTCTCCAAATCGCGTCTCGTGGACTACACACCTGTTTTCCTCAGCTCGCTACAAAATGTGTACAATTTTACGTATTCTAAGTTCGATGAAATTTTTAGTCAGTGGATGGAGAATGTTGTCAATGACGTAGGGCAAGAAGTAGACAAAGAATGTAACGATTTTTGAGTAGCCAGTGATCAGAATTCTGCTAGCGAACAAGAGGAACATTCAGGGGAATAACTTCAGGACAATGGTGATGAGCACCTTTATGTTTCTCCAATTCGCAGCCTTTCTTTTTCTGACTATCGAGTTTAGTTTTTGTATGCAAGTTTAAACCCAGGAAATTAGTTTCATGCGAAAATTTGCTTTCTACAGAGATACCATAATTTTTCAAAGCGTAAAATTCAGTCCTCTAAGAGTTCGTTTGTGTGTGCTATTGAAAAAGCTTTACAAAAGTACGTGATTTTTGCGTGATACCAAAATAAAATACTTTTGCCATTATTTAATGCAATAAAATTAACTAGGAGGATTTAAACAACACTTATATATTTGTAACCATAAATGGTATATAACATAAATTAATTTTTCAAAAGATTTGCAGCGTAAATCTTGGTTTAAACATAGGGGTCCCAGAGGACATGCCTCCTAGTATAAGTTACAGAAAAGTCACCTAGTGAGTTAAGGGTTAATCTATGTTTTGTATAAATTCTACATTGATATCAGCGTTATTAAATACCTTTAAAATATTAAAATATTAAACTCTGCATTTGCAGTCACTCCCACCTTTCCATACATTTTGGAAGCGGTGTCGGGGCTCTCCTTCTTTCAGGCTGCAGTAAGTAATAAACCGCACAAGACTCCAATAGAAAAGTTCGAATGTGTTGGTGACATCCAAAAGAGACTTCGAGGTAAGCTTTGTCGCTTGCTAAAGCAGACTAAGCGCTTGAGGCTACAAAAGTACTAGGAGGAAAAGGTAAAGAAACTGATTCTCTTTCGTCATATTATGAGAGAAGTATAGGGAGAAATTTAAACAATCTAGGGGCGCTGTGTGGGCAGTTACTTCCACAAGCTGTTCACCGACCTAAGAAGCAAGCGTAACACGTGTCCAAATGACGGCTGGAGTAAGTGCAACACACTAAATTGAACGTATGCATATAAGCACTCGCTACCAAACGTGTTACGAATGCAATTAAGCCCACGTTCAGATTTATTCAAGGGAAAATGAAATGAGAAAGAAAATCTAAATAATATAATTTGGATGAGATGGCCAAATATGACGTTCTGTGGAAGAGATATAATGAAAATAGAAGTCCAAGGTGCAGTTTCATGTTTCAGTGGGGGAAATAACAGCAGAATTGAAACGGCGGTTGCATGATCCAAAGAGCAACTGTGAGCGATATGTCTATGGATATACCCTTTTGCACAAGGTGTTTTATGTTTTTAAATATTTTAGCGATGGAAAACGTTTTATAATTTGCTGTTGTTACCCAGCTGACATCATGTGCGTGCAATCTGCGTAAACTGAACATGCTTTACAACAAAAGATGTTCAGATCTGAAGTTGACAGCTTAGCCTGCTGAAACCGGTGTCTGAAATAAAAAAGTATTTTATGCCATCTTGGAAATTGTGTGGTTTTTAACAGGACATACCGATTAGAAGGGGAGAGAAGAGAAACCTGGTGGTTGAGGAGTATCACTACGAAGGATTTTAAAATACAGTTAAGCGTAGTACATGTTGAAATATATTAACTAAATCTTTAATCTGATTTTTCTTTGTTCAATATGTTTGACATTATTAGAAGCCTTTTCTCATAATCAATGTGAAACAATGCTATGACATTTTCAGATGTCAAAAACTTGTAGCTGACCAGTTGGAACTAAAGAAATGTAATACCTTTGGATAAATTCTTATTTATGGAATAGCATCTTAGCAAAAACTAACTAACTTTTGTTGTAATAAATTCTAAAATCTGTAAATAACAAAATTTTAAATGCAAATTAGTGACTGTCGTTCAGTGATCTTATAACCATATTAGGACCTTACAGTAAAAATTTTAAAAAAATGGTTCAAAGGGCTCTGAGCACTATGGGACTCAACTGCTGTGGTCATAAGTCCCCTAGAACTTAGAACTACTTAAACCTAACTAACCTAAGGACAGCACACAACACCCAGCCATCACGAGGTAGAGAAAATCCCTGACCCCGCCGGGAATCGAACCCGGGAACCCCGGGCGTGGGAAGCGAGAACGCTACCGCACGACCACGAGATGCGGGCAAAACTTTTCACACTGGTTGCATGATATGTATTTCCGTTATGGCTCTTTAAATTGAGGCAGTAATTTTTTAATTAATATTTGTGACAAAATACGAATCCTAGGTATTTTACTATATTTTTCCAGTGAAATATAGCTGTGTTTCTTTGCACATGCAAAAGTTCAGATCTCTACCTTTGAAACGATGACTACAAAGATTTTTTTTTTTTTTTTTTGAAGAATCATTTACGTTTTTGGAGTCTCCCACTTAAATAATCCGGTGCTGCATAAGTGGTCTGGCTGGAACAGTAGTAGCTTTTACACGCTTCATTTTGGCGGGTGATACCGCAGTTTGTTTGACTCATACCCGAAGCTTCAGGAAGGCTGCTCCTTCCTCTATGGCACTGCCGTTTTTGGAGATGCTGAAATAATTTGTGGGGCAGAATTTGGATGGGAGTGGTATTTGGTTCGGTGTTGTGCAGACCTGAGTTTATAGTTAATTCATACTTCGTAAAACCCTGCCAGTATGAGAATGTGAAACGCAACTGAATCTGAAATTAATCTCCAATTAGGCACAACCTTGAAATCCAGTGCCGAATTCAATGTACACAACGTGATTACTAACGCTTTAAGTTATTGACACTTGCGGTGAATCTGGAGGTAGAGAATCGTCATAATATTTATCATTTAAAGGAAGTAGTTGTGATAATAAACACAAGATTGAAGCGGCTCTATAGTTTATTATAAAAGGCACTTGAATAATAATGCAACGAAAGACAATTAAAAGGGCAACTTCACTAGGATGTATCTTGCTGCCAGCCGCTGTGGCCGTGCGGCTCTAGGCGCTTCAGTCTGAAACCGCGTGACCGCAACGGTCGCAGGTTCGAATCCTGCGTCGGGCATGGATGTGTGTGATGTCCTTAGGTTAGTTAGGTTTAAGTCCCATAGTGCTCAGAGCCATTTGTTGGCATATAGACTTAGACTTAGAAAAATTAGTGAATTCCTATGCTGATAAACCTCTTACGTTATTTGATTTTCAAACAGCTGAGCAGAACTGAACATACTCAGACATTTCGCTCTTTACTTATTCTTATCATCACTAAACTGACACACAATATTTTTAGCGCAACGCAATCTGACTTTCAAGAATACCAATTTTGTATCTTGCTATGTGAACCGCAAGTCAAAGCTCTCAGTTAGCAAAGTTACTGAGAGAGACGGAGTTCCATAAAATCTCGTATCTGTTTGTGTGATCTAGGTACAGCAACCTGACTATGACGATTGCAATATTCAGACCCAAGACCCAAGCACGATAAAGATCTGAGGTCGCACTGACGAATATGAGCCAGTGACAGATATCTTGCAACTGAACTACAATAGTCTCGCTTGCCCTAATGTACCAGAGCTGCAATCGATGCTTACCATAATCCTCAGTGTACTGTGAGTGGAACTGAGACACAGTGAGGCCGTAACTTGAGACCGCAGCCGCAATTTAGCCTCCGTCACTTGCCCATGAATTCTGGTCCGGAAACTCCTCCCAGCCCGACTTCACCCTCTGAACGATTATATATTTTTCAAGTCTCTTTTCAGCAGCTTAGTCCTATCTCCCCACCAACAACACGCGACCATAAAATTGCTACTGCCAGTCAATGGCGTAACTGTTTCCTTGAAAATATTTCGGGCGCACAAACAGAGAACGTCAATGAAGAGAAAGTGTGTCCATATTTTCTGAATAGCTTCCGCCAAGTGCTACGTCCTTCTGACGTCGCTACCAACATTGTAGCTCATTCACCCACTAGCTAGCCTAGCATCACAAGTCCCATACAATGTTAAAACGCTTCCGAAAAGGATACTAGGCCATTCTGCAACAGCGTCTACATCTACATCTACATCCATACTCCGTAAGCCACCTGACGATGTGAGGCGGAGGGTACTTTGAGTACCTCTATCGGTTCTCCCTTCTATTCCAGTCTCGTACTGTTCGTGGAAAGAAAGATTGTCGGTATGCCTCTGTGTGGGCTCTAATCTCTCTGATTTTATCCTCATCGTCTCTTCGCGAGATATACGTAGGATGGAGCAATATACTGCTTGACTCCTCGGTGAAGGTACGTTCTCGAAACTTCAACAAAAGCCCGTACCGAGCTACTGAGCGTCTCTCCTGCAGAGACTTCCACTGGAGTTTATCATCTCCGTAACGCTTTCGCGATTATTAAATGATCCTGTAACGAAGGGCGCTGCTCTTCGTTGGATCTTCTCTATCTCTCCATCAACCCTATCTGGTACGGATCCCACACTGGTGAGCAATATCCAAGCAGTGGGCGAACGAGTGTACTGCAACCTACTTTCTTTGTTTTCGGATAGCATTTCCTTAGGATTCTTCCAATGAATCTCAGACTGGCATCTGCTTTACCGACGATTATTATTATTATTCTGGATTTACAATGTGAGTACATTTTTCCAGCACCTATTCTAGATTACAGTAAGTCACTAATTATTGTTCTCCACTCTTCTCTATTTGTCCATAAATCTTCAGGAATGTTGTTCTTCCTCATTGCTGTCTGAACTCCCTGTATCCATGTATCAGGTGGTCGTCCCCTTTTTCTTCTTCCAACTGGTATCCAGTCGATTATGCATTTTGGTACCCTTTCCTGTTCCATTCGTCTGATGTGTCCATACCATTTAAGTTGTTTGTGCTCGATGAAATCAATAATTGAATTTTTACATTTCATCTTGTCTCTGATTACTTCATTTCTTATTCTTTCTCGTCTTGATATTCTTGCTGAACGTCTCCAGAAATCCATTTCTGTGGCTAATAATTTTGATTTCAGTTGCCATTTTGTTGTCCACACTTCTGAACCATATGTAATAATGCTCCTAACTATTGTTTTAAAAATCCTTATTTTGTTATCAGTTGTTATGTGTTTGTCCCAGAGAATTCCATTCAATAAAGAGATTGTCGTCTTTCCAGAATTTATTCTTGATCTAATTTCTTTGTCCTGTTTCCCATCATTTGTAATTTTCACACCTAAATATTTATATTCCTCAGTAGCTGTTATTGTTCCCATCCCTTCTTCTAATATTAAGTCTCCATTCACTCCACCAATTACCATGTACTTTGTTTTATTCATGTTTACATTTAGACCTGATTTTTTATATTCTTGAATCAATTTTCTGGTCATATACTCTATGTCCTCATAGTCTTGGGCTATAATCAGTCGGTCATCTGCAAATTGTAACGAGTATATTGTTCTATCATTTATTGGTATTCCCATAGCGTGACATTTTTTCTTCCAATTCTGTAAAGTTACTTCTGTATATATTTTATACAACGTAGGTGAGATGCTACATCCTTGACGTAATCCTTTTGTGACTTGGAATCCATGTGATAGATATTTACCAATTTTTATTTTTTAAATAGAATTTTTATATAAATTTTGAATTGCTTTAATTATTCTTGGATTTATTCCTATTGATATTAAAGCTTTCCATAAACTGGATAAAGGCGCACTATCATAGGCTTTTTCTATATCTATGAATACTAAATGTATAGGTTGTGCCCGAACCATTTTTTTTCAATAATTTGTTGTAGACAAAAGATATGATCAATTGTTGATCTTCCAGCTCTAAAACCTGCTTGTTCTTCAGCCTCCTTTTCTTTGTATTCTTGTCCTAACAAATATTTAATAATTCTGCCATATAATCTACTGAAGGTATTGGTCACTGTTATTCTCCTATAATTTTTACATTCATCTTTCGCTCCTTTTCTATGTATCACTGAAATATATCCTACTTTCAAATCATTTGGGACATCTTCCCCATTTAAACATCTTTCGAAAAGGTTTCTTAACAATTCCATTAATTTCTTTGTTCCTAATTTTAATAATTCTGCAGGAATACCTCCAATGCCTGTAGCCCTTCCATTCTTTAAAGATTTTATTGCAGTTTTTACTGTCTCTATTTCCAAATGGATGTAATTCTCTGCTTGTAGATCTATTATTTCATTATATTCAGGGTTTCCCAAGTATTCTTCCCTGTTTTCTGTTAATAAACTTTTAAAATATTTTTTCCAAGACTCATGAGTAATATATTTAATATGTGTTGTTTCTTTGGAATTCCTTCTTAAATTTTTTATAGTTTTCCATGCTTCTGTGTTTCTTTTACCACCAATATAGGATTCAATTTTTTGACATGACTGTTCCCAAACTTTGTTTTTTGCTTCTGCAACCTTTTTCCAGATTTTCGCTTGTTGTGCATTAAGCTCTATTTTATCTTGAAGATTTCTGGTATTTAACCATTTTAAATATTTTTCTTTCTTTAATTTCACTTCCTTTTTAATTTCTTCATTCCAGTAGTATAATGGATGGTTTGTACGTGTTTCTTCTGTTTCTCCTAAAGCTTCCTTGGCGGCTTCATGTAGTTTATTTACAATATAATGATATTGATCTTCTGTATTATCAAACTCTGTTTCTACCAGTTTTTCATCTAATCTCTTTTGATATAAAAATATTGTGCTTTCATTCTCAAAACTGTTCAAATTATATTTAGGAATTTTGATTTCTGTTTGTATATTTTCTATAGGGCAATTTCGATTTTCTTCAGTGCTTTTTCCTCTGAAGGGGAATAAAAATTTGGAATTTACCAAATAATGATCGCTAAGAGTTACCCCTCTATATACTCTTATGTCATGTATTTTTATCCTCGTTTGCTGTTTAATTATAATATAGTCTATTATTGATTTTTGATTCAATGTATCTTTATGCCATGTGTATTTATGTATTTCTTTATGTTGATATAAGCCATTTAATATTTTCAATGAATTTTGTTCACAGATATCAATAAGTCTATTACCATTATCATTTATAACATTTTCTCCAAATGGTCCTATAATTTTATTTCCAATTTTACTTCCAGTTCTACTGTTAAAATCCCCTGCAATAATAATCTCCCTGGTTTTCCTGATATCCCCTATGATTCCATTTAAATTATTATAGAAATCATCCTTTTTACAAATTGGTTCATCTTCGCTTATTCCATATACTCCTATAATAGTAATTTTGTATCCATGAATATCAATATTAATTTTAATCAGATTTTCATCAATAGGTTCCCAGTTTGTGACCATTCTTTTGAATTTGTTTTTCATCAATATCGATATCCCCCATTTTGCTCTTTGATTATTTGGGACACCACTATAGAAATGTGTATATGATCCTATTCTTTCAATACCTCGTCCTTTTTTCTTAGTTTCTGGGAGTATAATAATATCTTGATTTCTAGCCTCCATTTATTTAATCACTTCTCCTACTTTATTTTGTAATCCTTGTATATTCCATACACCAATTAAGACAGTCTGTTTTCTTAGCCTTTTTCGTCTCCTATTATGTCCGTCCTGCTGTAATCTTACAGGCTTTTTAACCAGTGAGGTTTTTCCAATGAATGGGGAGTTGGCCCATCGCATTTACCGACGATCAACTTTAAATGATCGGTCCATTTTAAATCACTGCTAATGCCTACTCCCAGATAATTTATGGAATTAACTGCTTCCAGTTGCTGACCTGCTATATTGTAGCTAAATGATAAAGGATCATTCTTTCTATGTATTCGCACCACATTACACTTGTCTACATTGAGATTCAATTGCCATTGCCTGCACCATGCGTCAATTCGTTGCAGATCCTCCTGCATTTCAGTTCAATTTTCCATTGTTACAACCTCTCGATATACTACAGCATCATCAGCAAAAAGCCTCAGTGAACTTCCGATGTTATCCACAAGGTCATTTATGTATATTGTGAATGGCAACGGACCTACGACACTCTCCTGCGGCACACCTGAAATCACTCCTACTTCGGAAGACTTCTCTCCATTGAGAATGACATGCTGCGTTCTGTTATCTATGAACTCTTCAATCCAATCACACAATTGGTCTGATAGTCCATATGCTCTTACTTTGTTCATTAAACGACTGTGGGGAGCTGTATCGAAAGCCTTGCGGAAGTCAAGAAACACGGCATCTACGAGGGAATCGGTGTGTATGGCCCTCTTGAGTCTCGTGGATGAATAGCGCAAACTGGGCTTCAGACGATCGTCTTTTTCGAAACCCATGCTGATTCCTACAGAGTAGAATTCTAGTCTCCAGAAAAGTCATTATGCTCGAACATAATACGTGTTCCAAAATTCTACAACTGATCGACGTTAGAGATATAGGTCTATAGTTCTACACATCTGTTCGACGTCCCTTCTTGAAAACGGGGATAACCTGTGCTCTTTTCCAATCCTTTGGAACGCTATGCTCTTCTAGAGACCTACGGTACACCGCTGCAAGAAAGGGGGGGGGGGGCAAGTTCCTTCGCGTACTCTGTGTAAAATCGAACTGGTATCCCATCAGGTCCAGCGGCCTTTCCTCTTTTGAGCGATTTTTATTGTTTTTCTATCCCTCTGTCATCTATTTCGATATCTACCATTTTGTCATCTGTGCGACAATCTAGAGGAGGAACTACAGTACAGTCTTCCTCTGTGAAACAGCTTTGGAAAAAGACATTTAATACTTCGGCCTTTAGTCTGTCATCCTCTGTTTCAGTACCATTTTGGTCACAGAGTGTCTGGACATTTTGTTTTGATCCATCTACCGCTTTGACATAAGACCAAAATTTCTTAGGATTTTTTGCCAAGTCAGTGCATAGAACTTTACTTTCGAATTCATTGAACGCATCTCGCATAGCCTTCCTCACGCTAGTCGTTAAATATGTCTGTGCTGTTTTTTCAAGTTTTTAGGAAAGGCAGGAGACGTTTATTTGCCCATTTATATCACTTAAGAAGCTTCTAGGGCCTACCACCCAGAGACAGAGTTCCGTTCTCTGGAACATTGGCTTTCTATCTCGGCCACCTGCTTACCGTCCTATAAATGGGTAATGTTCTGTCCATCCGCTCTCCATGTGGCAAAGCGACTTCCATCCTTTGCCAAGGAAGCTTGCACCCCACCTGCTATTTCTTCTCCCTCTGTTTCTGCAAAAGCCGGCATTCCCATGGCTCCCTCAAGCCTCGTGCCACAGAACCTCACAACACATTGCCTTTCTCGTATTCACAGCACACCTCTCTCCCAAAGTTAGATTGTAAAGCAAATGAGAGTACCTAGAACCATGTTAGACTACAAAAGGTTAAAAAGAGGAAATGAAGACAGATCTCGCAGTCAGTGTGCTATCAGTTCCCATTAAACAAATGTTACTCAACCCCCCCTTCCCCATTTCTATAATTAAAGGTGAACAAAAACGAAAAGAGCTGACCAAGGGACTTGCTGGGTCTCAACTTTATTTAATGATAAATTACAGTACCAGAGCTCATATGAATGACAAATCCCTTGTACTCAGCCACGTGGAATGAACAGGTGGTACAAGAATTCAGAACAATATTTCTCTTCAGCAGTAACATAGTTTAATCTTATCTCAAAATAGATAAACTACAATATACCACAAAACTAACTCTAAAATACGTGCATATATTATGTTGGTAAACAAACAAGTAATGTAGTTTCCGCCCACAAAAACTTTGCAAAAGGACAACAAAATACGATAACTGCTTGTTTCTACCCATAAGTAACTTACAGGGGCACCCAAAACAAAGTGACATTCAGCACTAAAATAATTTGACAAGCTGAGTGACTCACTATTATTAACTAATATTCGCTACTACTAATCTTTACCGTATCGTAGACAATCTCTGTATTACGGACACACAACACCGTGATTCCAATACAACATTAATTTATTTCTCTCCAAGGAACGTACATCATGGCATATAAAACATTAATTCAAGGATAATCAATATTTCCAGAGTGTTTATAATTACAAATATCAACACGCAACACCCTCCGCACCCTGGTCAACTTCTAGAGGAATGACCAGTTGAACGGGACGTGAGATTATGGATCCTTCTGAAGTTACAGTTCGTATTTTTCCATCTCTTCCTTCATGAACATCTTCTATCCGCGCCTTCCTCCACATGTGTCGTGGACGAACATCCTCTTGTAGAAGAACGACATCACCCAGCTGGAGTCTTCCTGAACCTGGCCTTGGTTAATGAGTTTGATCGAAGTTTTTGAGCAGGATCAGATATTCTTTCTTCCACCTGTTCCAGAAGTGTTCTACCATCTTCTGCAGCCGTTGAAATTCCTTGGACAAGTCCTTTCTAACTGGTGATTCTGGACCAGTAGGTAGTGTTGTGACTCGATCACCTACAAGGAAATGTGCGGGCGTCAGTGGCTCAGATTCCTCTCCCCCTTGCGTAATTGGTCTAGAGTTTAGTGCTGCTTCTATGCTGACCAGGATTGTTCTTCGTCCGACTGTGACTGTCCTAAAACTTTTCTCAGGCAGCGTTTGACAGATCGCAACATCCGTTCCCAGAATCCTCCCCACCAAGGCGCGTGTGGGGCGATGAATTTCCAAGTGATGGCTTGCTGGGCGAGGTACTTTTGCGTCTTGCTTGCCATGAGAGCCTGCCAGAGCTCCTTCAGCTCTAGTGCGTGGCATGGAAGGTAGTAGCATTATCTTGCAATAACGCCAATTCCTTCTGATTCAGAGTTGTTGTTTCATCTTCTGTGATTCCCATTGTTCCTAAATTTCAGAAACGTCGTTGTTGTCGCTGTCTCTAAACTGATGTAGTTTGCCATCACAAGGTTAGCCGTGGTGATTGATTTGCTTCCACTAAGAATCCAACCTAGAATGGAAGGTACCAGAACAACTGATGACGTTAGTCGAATCGGAGGGGAATCTTTAGCGATTTTCCAGTAGTTGTCTGCTCCGATAAGAATCTCGATGGGAAGATCTTCTGTACCATCCCTTAGGTCCGCAAACTGAAGTCCCCGTGTGCGTTTAAGTTTTCTTAAATCGGAAGGCACAGTTGGGTGCGCGGAAAATGAGTATGTGCTTTCAAACGCAGTCATAGACGTCTTGGAATTAGTCCATGTACCTTGTAGTGTGAATTCTACGACTCTACGATGCGTTGAAGTTGTGGATGGCATTTCAAAGGCGTTGACAGATAGATCACGATGTTCTATAGTCCTTAATCCTAGCTCATCAATCAGGAACTTGGAAATGAAGCTTGACTGACTACTGCTATCCAGAACGCAGCGAGTAAGTTTGCTTGATCCTGCGGGTCCACTGACCCAAACTCGAGCTATCTGAAGATAAGTAAAACCTGCTGAACTTACGTCGATTCTCCCTACAGATGTAGAGCTAATTTGCTGAGAAGATGAAGAAGAGGCAGCAATGTCAGTACAGATAGCTTTGTGATGACTTTTATTGCACTTAGAACACGAGACCTCACCCTTCTTACTGCAGTTTCTAACATTGTGGCCTCGGTTTAGGCATATAAAACAGCGATTATCTTGCTTTAGTTTATCGATACGTTGTTGTATGTCAGTTACTATACTGCAGTCTTGGGCCCAATGACAGCGAGCTTCGCAAAATACGCAATATGGTTGTACCGGTACTTCTCGTTTAGGCTTACGCGGATTTTTCGCTTGCTTTGAATTTATGTGAAGCGCTGCTGCAGTGGGCGTGACTGATATTCTGTGCGAATCTTTTGTGCAGTGAGAGCATGAATGACCCATTTCTGGCACATTTTGGCGGGAAATGCACGCAGAATATTCGGAGTGAGAATTTTACCGTATGACACGACGTCTTCTCCTAAGGCACGCAGTGCTTGAATACGACGGTTACATTCCAGGAATGTACTGTTCAGCGTTTCAGGTGTCGCTGACTGTACGGGCTTTAGCGCATCCAAATAATCGAGGTGCGCCTGTATAATGCGATTGCTATCTCCGTATCTATTCAATAAAATTTTCTTTGTTTCTTCATACGTGTTAGCCGTTATAGGTAGTCCATCTACTAGCAACTTCGGTTCGCCTGACAAAAAAATGGTTCAAATGGCTCTGAGCACAATGGGACTTCTGAGGTCATCAGTCCCCTAGAACTTAGAACTACTTAAACCTAACTAATCTAAGGACATCACACACATCCATGCCCGAGGCAGGATTCGAACCTGCGACCGTAGCGGTCGCGCGGTTCCAAACTGTAGCGCCTAGAACCGCTCGGCCACCGAGGCCGGCTGGTTCGCCTGACAGATACCCTCGTAGGAAAACATGTTTGTTTACTGTAGAAAGGGTTCGGTATTTATCAATGGTCGATTCAAATTGTTACGAGAAGCGGGACCACATTTCGACATCTCCACAGAATGACTCAAGCTTAATTGCTGGTAGCTTGACAGAGTGGAATACAGTTGGTTGTGTGAGCACTGGTGGTGACGTGATATTCATCTGCGACGTTGTGGCTGAAAGCTTGTAATCAATTGCTTTTGTAGCCTTCTGTATAGCGCGTTTGACTTTGTCTATATATTCCTCACAGCTCAGCACGTCTGCATTGTATTCATCGTCAGAGAGGAAATTATGAATAGCGCCATATAATGAAACGAGCTTCTCTAGAGTTTCTTGAAGACGTTCCCTATAATGTTCAAAATTATCAAACGGGCTTTCTGTGGTAAGAGCATCAACAGCAGCTCAAAACTGCGTAGCATTAGTCCTCCCCCTAGTTCGCTTTCTTTTGAAGCTTGCTAACTGTATCTCTGATTCGTCCTGCATTATGTCTTACTAAAGACGTCTGTTGTAAGATTGTTTACGAGTGCGCTTGTGAATAGCTTAAACGTTAAACAAGCAGCGTATGCGCAAACGTAAGTGAACGAAAACCTTTTAACAAAACTAGCTACTCTGAGTGCAAGTTTCAGGCTTGTAATACAAAGCCGCAAAAATTGTTTTGAAGCAACCAGTTCATGCGATCATATTATATTGGAATGGACTTCGCTTGTGATGCGGTCCGACGTCGTCTCTTGTTTCCTACAGCGTGAAGTAACTCGTTAATTGTTGAAATCACGCAGGAAATCGCAATTTCCTCCCGGGTTTCGGCACCAAAATATTACGGACACACAACACCGTGAGTCCAGTACAACATTCATTTATTTCTCTCCAAGGAACGTACATCATGGAATATAAAACATTAATTCAAGGATAATCAATATTTCCAGAGTGTCTATAATGACAAATATCAACCCGCAACACCCTGACAAGATAACATATCCACACAGAGCTACACTACTACAAGATTCACAAGAAGAGTGCAGACAAAAAAAATACAACAATTTATTGCAAGTACATAGTCACTCTACAATAGCCTCGCTGTGTTGTCAAATTCACAATCGAAATGTTACACTATATGACACTATATGCCCCACCGTACAAATACCCTTAGCAAAAGTTGTGGCACAAATAAATGTCTCATGGCTTTGACATGCTTCTACACCAACTGAACCAAGTTGATTTCACCTATCCTGACACACAGTGCCACACAGCAATCCTGACGACCAAACTCTGACAAATTACCAACTCTTGCCAATAGTAAATACAGCACACAAAAGGATATGCCGTTTTATGCTCTGCTCTGTCTCGCATAACCAGACTCTCTGCCACACTTCCTTCCTGACTATGAGCTTTGCAGTTGACTGCTACTGTTTCCATGCTGCTCGCAGCTGCATGGTACGTCTTTCTCCAGGGTCTGCTTTTTCAGTCCCCATTAATGAACGCCCAGTCCAGTACCCACGCCACCTCACTGCATCACACCACTACTCCATTTGTGAGCCACTTTGATGCAAAACAAGTGTGGCTGGCACACCATACACGCCACAGCGGCTCCCCACAACTTGATTGCCACAGTCCAAGGAGGTCTCTAGCACTGGCTCAAATCGATATCGCAGCATCTGTCCAATTCTGCAGCCTCCAAACTGCTGAGTATTTGCAGCCCAAGCAGATCTAGGAGTGGCGCTGTCTCTGCCAACTCCACACTGCATGTGGCCCTAGCGAGACGTCACAAAAAAAACACGTCATTTTATGCTCAACTCTGTCTCGCCATAACCAGATTCTCTGCCATACTTCCTCCCTAACCTACTCTGGTGCGACCTTTAGGGAAAGTAACAGTCCCACAAAATTCAGCATCGTGGCTAACGCTTACCAAGGCGTCGTTGCTGCCATGCTGTGACGCGTTGCCGCCGTCTTTCATGCCGAAGTTGTCATCATGTTCTGGCTGAGCAGTGGATTACCCACACAGTATTTACCCATTTTTAAGAATGAAAGCAGATACCGACTTGCAATGAACTTTGAACATACGGGGTGATGATTATTGGTCCATATGAAACGAATAGTCGTAACCTCTGAACGGTCTGCGTTAGGAAGTTCAAACTGCACGGTTGGCCGCGGGGCATGATGGGAGTTAGTATGCGCATGGGCACGCTCCTTGTTGTTGTCGGTCATTTCCATTTGGATGGATCAGTCAATAAGCAAAATGGGCGCATTTGGGGGACTGTGTGGTGTGGAATGTCCAGTCACGGAATAATTGGTGCGATAGTCCTTGATGGCATGGTGACTACTGTACGGTATGTGAAGGTTTTGGATGTTGATTTCATCCCCATTATCCAAATTGACCCTGATTTCGACAAGATGCGGTGCATGCAAGACGGAGCTCGAACCCCTCGAAGCAAGAGTGTGTTTGATGTCCTGGAGGAGCACTTTGGGGACCACGTTCTGGCTCTGAGGTACCCAGAGGCCCCTGGCATGGCCCTCGATTAGCTGACATATTCTCCTGATCTGAACACATGCGACTCCTTTTTGTGGGGCTGTATTAAGACAAGGTGTACAGCAATAACCACAAGACCTTTGATGGGCTGAAAACAGCCATTCAGGAGGTCATCGGTAGCATCGATGTCCCGACCCTTCTGGGGGTCATGCAGAATTTCGCTATTCGTCTGCGCCATACCATCGCCAATAACAGCTGGCGTATCGAACATGTCATACCTAAACCAGAATATGTGTAGTTACTTTTACATGTTGAATAAATTGTGTGCACGCCGTAGTTTGCAAATAATTTACGTGTTCTTTATTTAGTTCAATAATCGTCATCCTGTAATTTCAAACCTTGCCGATCTTTTTCTCTCTGATATCCCCCATTTCAGTATATTTTCGCTGTTCGTGCAGTAAAACAGAAGCATTAGGCATAACTTTTAAACTTATTATTTCTTTACTACTAATTCTATTCACAATACGTTTTCCAGACAGTATCCACATATGCAACTGCATGTACCCGCAAAATTATGTCAATATACAACACACAGTTAAAGATGCGACGTCAGAAACTTTGTGATGCGTGAAGCCCTAGCTGTTGCTTAGAAATGGGGATCAAATTACCCAGACACAGAGGTCGAGAGACTCGAAGTTTTATAGATTTGAGTTTAGTTCTTTAAAGAATTGGTAATGACAGGTTAGCTGGTACCGACAAATTGTCCTTTGTCTAACACTGCACCCCTTGAGCGGGTTAGATTAATCAGATCGTAACGTGTCCATATTTCGAGGTTTCCTAACAGATGGTGATATATTCGCCAAGAACAGTTAAAGTAGTCAGCGTGAAGACTTTTTGTAGCGCTGATGCCCTGAAAGCTCGTGTAAGGGAGAGTAAAGAAGTTGTTGCACCTAAGTTACTCTCACATGCATCACAAGATACGAGTCCAATTCAGTAAATTTATTTTGGATGTCTGACTGCGTTGTTGTGGTTTTGAGTCCGAAGACTGGTTTGAAGCAACTCTCTGAATAATTTATTCTCCTCACATCCATTTTAATATGCTTACTGTTGCATTCCTAAGCCACCTCCTACAATTTTTGCGACCCCACCCTTCCCTACATTAACAAACTTACTGTTTCTTGATGCCTCAGGATGTGTCTTATCGACTGATTCTTTCTTCAGTCAACTTGCGCCATAAAATTGTTTTATTCCATACTTCCACTGAGTATCTCCTCATTAATTTTTCGTCCTATGCAACTAATCTTCAGCATTCTTTTGTAGCAACCCATATCAAAATCTTTAAGGCTCTTTCTCTCTGAACCTGTCATCGTACCTGTTTTACTTCTGTACAAGGTACACTCCAGACAAATACTTTCACTAGAGACTACCCTACTCTGAAATTTAAATTAGATTTTAATCAATTTTATTTGTTTCACAACCGCTTTTCTTGCTAATGCTAGCCTGTACTTTATGTCCACTACACTTCGAACATCATCAGTTAACTTTCCTGCCCAAAGAGCAAAACCCATACACTACGCTACTGGCCATTAAAATTGCTACACCAAGAAGAAATGCAGATAATAAACGCATATTCATTGGACAAAAATATTATAGTGGAACTGACATGTGATTACATTATCACGCAGTTTGGGTGCATAGATCCTCAGAAATCAGTACCCAGATCAACCACCTCTGGCCGAAATAACGGCCTTGATACGCCTGGGCATTGAGTCAAACAGAGCTTGGATGGCGTGTACAGGTACAGCTGCCCATGCAACTTCAACAAGATACCACATTTCATCAAGGGTAGTGACTGGCATATTGTGATGAGCCAGTTGCTCGGCCACCATTGACCAGACGTTTCCAATTGGTGAGAGATCTAGAGAATGTGCTGGCCAGGGCAGCAGTCTAACATTTTCTGTATTCAGAAAGGCCCGTTCAGGACCTCCAACATGTGTTGTGCATTATCCTGCTTAAATGTAGGGTTTCGCAGGGATCGAATGAAGGGTAGAACCACGGGTCGTACACATCTGAAATGTAACGTCCACTGTTCAAAGTGCCGCCAATGCGAAGAAGAGGTGACCGAGACGTGTAACCAATGGCACCCCATACCATCACGCGGGTGATACGCCACTATGGCGATGACGAAAACACGCTTCCAATGTGCGTTCACCGCGATGTCACCAAACACAAATGCCACCATCATGATGCTGTAAACAGAATCTGGATTCATCCGAAAAAATGACTTTTTGCCATTCGTGCACCCAACTTCGTCGTTGAGTACACCATCGCAGGTGCTCCTGTATGTGATGCAGTGTCAAGGGTAACCGCAGCCACGGTCTCCGAGCTGATAGTCCATGCTGCTGTAAACGTCGTCGAACTGTGCGTGCAGATGGTTGTTGTCCTGCAAACGTCCCCATCTGTTGACTCATGGATCGAGACGTGGCTGCACGATCCGGTACAGCCATGCGGATAAGATGCCTGTCATCTCGACTGCTAGTGATACGAGGCCGTTGGGATGCAGCACGGCATCCCGTATTACCACTCCTGAACCTACCGATTCCATATTCTGCTAACAGTCATTGGATCTCGACCAACGCGAGCAGCAATGTCCCGATACGATAAACCGCAATCGCGATAGGCTACAATGCGACCTTTATCAAAGTCGGAAACGTGACGGTACGCATTTCTCCTCCTTACACGAGACATCACAACAACGTTTCACCAGGCAACACCGGTCAACTACTGTTTGTGTATGAGAAATCGGTTGGAAACTTTCCTCATGTCAGCACGTTGTAGGTGTAGCCACCGGCGCCAACCTTGTGTGACTGCTCTGAAAAACTAATCATTTACATATCACAGCATCTTCTTCCTGTCGGTTAAATTTCTCGTCTGTAGCACGACATCTTCGTGGTGTAGCAATTTTAACTGCCAGTAGTGTACTTTTAGTGTCTCATTTCCTAATCTAATTTCCTCAGCATCTCCTGATTTAATGCGTCTGGAATCATTGCCCTTTTTTACTTTTGCTGGTGTTCTAATCTCTTTACACGACGCTACCTATTCCGTTTGACTGGTCTTCCAAATCACTGCTAAACCTCAAACGACTGTGTTATAAAGCAAAATACAACGACCAACGTTTCGTCTTCTCTTACTCGCAGACTTCATCACAGAGCCACCATTACGACGGTCGTTCAGTTTGCATCACGAGGCGGTCAGAATCCCAGTGGATATATTAGGCTTCTTTACTCGCTTCTGTCTGCGTAAACAATAAGACAATAACAGAACTCTCATAACGTAGGCTACGTCCCACCCAGACGTCATCCTTCGCAAACAATTTGATGGGTCCGGTGCCGAATAGAGCCCTCGGCTCGAGAGACAGACGGCTACGGCCTCGGCAGGAAATGGGGAGGTCCTTGTGCGAAGGCCTTTGCGGAAATCGAGCGCGAGGCGCCATGATACGAAATTGGGAATCTCCGTGATGTGTGGGCGGGGGAAGCGGCTGAGATTACCGGAGGGTTGCGTTTCCTGCGTGCCGCGCCCTCTCTCGCCCGCTGTCTGGCAGCTGGCTACCGCCGGGCAAGTGGCACGAGTGGAATAAGCTGCACTCCAAGTCAGCAGAATACGGATCAGTTTCTTCTAACGCTTCTGTTGAGGTTTTAAGAATGGCGTACCCACACATATAATATTTCTACATTTCGTTATTCATTTCTGCATTTTACTACTAACTGAATGTCTAGCGTTGTTCAAGTATGTAATTACTCCAGTCTTCTATTAGTCCATTTTCTCCTGCCCCCCTGTGGGTCCTTCGCACCACCTCTGAGTCCATCTCCTTCTTCCCCTATCCTTTGTCCATCCCAGTGGATATATTAGACTTCTTCACTGGTTTCTGTCTGCGTAAACCATAAATCAATAACAGAACTTTCATAACGTAACGGAAAGTCATCGAGTAAAACAGAAGTAATATCCGGCGTTCCCCAACGAAGTGTTATAGGCCCTCTATTGTTCCTGATCCACATTAACGACGTAGGAGACAATCCGAGTGGCCGTCTTAGATTATTTGCAGATGATGCTGTCACTTACCGTCTTGTTAAGCCATCAGATGATCAAAACCACTTGCAAAATGATTTAGATAAGATATCTGTATGGTGCGAAAAGTGGCAATTGACCCTGAATAAGGAAAAGTGCGAAATTATTCACATGAGTACTAAAAGAAATCAGCTAAATTTCGATTACGCGGTAACTCACACAAATCTCAAGGCTGTAAATTAACTAAATACTTAGGGATTACAATTACAAATAACCTAGATTGGAAAGATCACATAGATAATGTTGTGAGTAGAGCAAATCAAAGACTGCTTACACCACGCTTGTCCGCCCTATTCTGGAGTACTGCTGTGCTGTGTGGGATCCACATCAGGTGGGACTGACGGATGACATCGAAAAAGTACAAAAAAGGGTAGCTCGTTTTGTGGTGTCGCGAAATAGAGGAGATAGTGTCACAGACATGATACGTGAATTGGAGTGGCAATCATTAAAAAAAGGCGTTTTTCGTTGCGACGGGATCTTCTCATGAAATTTCAATCACCAGTTTACTCCTCCGATTGCGAAAACATTCTGTTGGCATCCACCTACATAGAAATGATCATCACGATGAAATAAGAGAAATCAGGGCTCGCACAGAAAAATTTAAGTGTTCGTTTTTCCCGCATGTGTTCGCGAGTGGAACGGTAGAGACACAGCTTGAAAGTGGTTCATTGAACCCTCTGCCAGGCAATTTAATGTGAATAGCTGAGCAATCACGTAGATGTAGATGTACCTCCCACCCATTTCTGTCTGCTCCTCTCTTCTCTGTCAATCTCCTCTTTCCTTTCTCTGTCCACCTCCTTCTCTCCCCGATCTTAGTCCATGTCCTCTTCCCCATTTCTCTGTACATCTCTTCCTCTTTCCTTGCTCTTTTCATCTCCTCCACTTCTTCCCTGTCCATCTCTTCCCTTTTTCTGTTCAATTCCTCCTCCCTCTCTGTCCATCTCCTCCTCTCCACTTTTCACTGTCCGTCTTTTCCTCCTCTCTCTCTCTTGTCCATCTCCTCCTCTCCCCTTTCTCTGTGTATCTCCTCCCTTCCGTTTCGTTCTCTTGCTTTTCTGTCCATTTACCCACCCGTTCTCTCTATCCATCTCCTCTTCCAGCCTATCTGTGTCCATCTTCTTCATCCCCCCCCCCCTCCTTCTTCTCCAGGTTATCGTATTTAATCCAATAGGGGGTCACTGGTTCTTACCTCTACAGTATTTATTTCCTGGTAGTAAGCAGTTTGGTTGAAATCCATCCAGTGGTTTAGGAAGAGATTTTTACCCACGGCTTTCCCCACGTGCGAACATGGCACGTGTATTTCACATATTTTTAATATATTTCACACAATTTTGTACGCATAGATCACCTGCATATCTAGCGAATTTTTCCCTACAGTTTCGTTTTCAGGCAGCTCAATGATTATGACGTCGTATAACCTGAACTATGTGCCGTGCAATGACACAATTGGTACATGCAGTGGTATATGTGATTATCGTCTGCAAAATGTGTCAGCAATACAACTAGTAGAAAACAAGCTAAAGTGTTATGCTGCATGAACAGTGAAAATGTACTAAGCGATAGACTTTCTTCTTTCGTCATTCCTTGAGAGCTGTCAGTAAGAAAAAGTTTCGTAAGAGTTTGAAATTATATGTAATGTTTGTTGGAAGTCATTGTCGAATACTGGATGAATAAAGTATGGATATTTGCGCGTTGTTGGCTACACTTCTTTTTCAACCTCACTCCTTTGATAGGTAGGTTGTCGTGATTCTTTCGAGAGCAAGTGACGTCTGTACCAAGTTTAGTTGAAACCGGCCCCAAGGAAAGAGTTTCTGAAGAAGAGAAATTTGTTAACATCGAGTATAGTTTTAAGTGCCAGGAAGTCGTTTCTGAAAGTATTTGCATGAAGTGTAGCCATGTATGGAAGTGAAACATGGACGATAAATAGTTTGGACAAGAAGAGAATAGAAGCTTTTGAAATGTGGTGCTACAGAAGAATGCTGAAGATTAGATGGGTAGATCACATAACTAATGAGGAGGTATTAAATAGGATTGGGGAGAAGAGAATTTTATGGCACAACTTGACTAGAAGAAGGGATCGGTTGGTAGGACATGTTCTGAGGCATCAAGGTATCACCAATTTAGTATTGGAGGGCAGCGTGGAGGGTAAAAATCGTAGAGGGAGACTAAAAGATGAATACACTAAGCAGATTCAGAAGGATGTAGGTTACAGTAGTTACTGGGAGCTGAAGAAGCTTGCACAGGATAGAGTAGCATGGAGAGCTGCATCAAACCAGACTCAGGTCTGAAGACCACAACAACATATATATATATATATATATATATATATATATATATATATATATATATATATACCGGGTGGTCAAAAAGTCAGTATAAATTTGAAAACTGAATAAATCACGGAATAATGTATGTAGAGAGGTACACATTGACACACATGCTTGGAATGACATGGGGTTTTATCGCAACTAAAAAAATGCAAACGTTCAATAAATGTCCGACAGATCTTTACAGGAAATGCTCAATATGTCCACCATCATTCCTCAACAATAGCTGTAGTCGAGGAATAATGTTGTGAACAGCACTGTAAAGCATGTCAGGAGTTATGGTGAGGCATTGGCGTCGCATGTTGTCTTTCATCATCCCTAGAGATGTCGGTCGATCGCGATACACTTGCGACTTCGGGTAACCCCAAAGCTAATAATCGCACGAACTAAGGTCTGGGGACCTGGGAGGCCAAGCATGACGAAAGTGGCGGCTGAGCACGCGACCATCACCAAACGACGCGCGCAAGAGATCATTCACGCGTCTAGCAATATGGGGTGGAGGGCCATCCTGCATAAACATCGTACGTTCCAGCAGGTGTTTATCAGCCAGGCTGGGGATGATGCTATTCTGTAACACCCGTCACGGTGGCAGTTACAAAACCAGAATCACGCATTTCCTCGAAGAGAAAAGGCCCGATAACGGTAGATGCGGTAAATCCATCCCACACCGTGACTTTCTCGTCGTGCAATGAAGTTTCCACGACGGTTCCAGGATTTTCGGTTGCCCAAATTCTGCTGTTGTGGGCGTTGACAGATCCTCGGAGCGTGAAATGAGCTTCGTCGGTCCACAACACGTTACTCAACCAATCGTTATCTTCCGCCATCTTATGAAGCGCCCACACCGCAAACGCCCTCCGCTTCACTAAATCGCCAGGTAACAGTTCATGATGCCGATGGATTTTGTACGGAAAGCATCGGATTGTACGCCTAAGTGTCAATCAAACAGTAGTGTATGGAATGCCGGTGCGACGTGCGACTGCACGAGCGCTGACTTCCCCGGGCATAGACGAACCCGCTACAGTCTCCTTTTCGTCCTGAACTGTCTCAGCAGCACTACGCCTTGTGCTCGGTTGGCCACTACGGGCTTCGAACTTCCAAATCATTCTCGCCACATCTGCAATTGTCAACGGACCTTTACCCATTCGAATCCCCTTCCTATGGCGGTAGGATCGTAACGCTGAACTAGCACATTCCCAATTCTGATAATACAGCTTCACTAAAAGCGCCTTTTCAGGTAACGTCAACATGCTGCGACTGCTGGTGCGTCTGATTCTCTCTCTCATTACAGCTCCTTTTATACACGATTGTCACGTGCAGTCACTGACGTTTTGCTGTCCAGCGCCATCTGTCGAACATTTAGTGAACTTTGGTTTTTTTTCGTTTTAATAAAACCCCATGTCATTCCAAGCACGTGTGTCAATTTTTACCTCTCTATCTACATTATTCCGTGGTTTATTAAGTTTTCAAATTTATACTGACTTTTTGATCACCCGGTATATATATATATATATATATATATATATATATATATATATATATATATATATAATCTGAATGGATTACTTAGTCTTTCAGAAGCGCCTCCTAACCGAACGGTTAGCGTAGTGTCGCGAGCAGGTTGTAGTTAACTTCCGCATGTGCCGCAGCGCGGCTTGTGTGGAAGCTGCTCAGTCTTGTTGGTGTATCGGCCGGAGTCAAATCGTAGTTGCGTAGCGGAGATTGTTGTCGTTTCTCTTCGCGGCGGTGTTTTCTGCCCGCTCCATGGTATCTGTCGAGTCTCCTAAGTCTGTTCCTCGTCGATCTACTGTTCGTTTCAGTTTTGGCAAGACTACGCGTTGTGTTCAACTTGGCTCTTTGGTTGGCTGATGTTAACCGTGTTACACCTTATCAGGTAGGAACTGCTTACTTTGACTCTGATTTGTATGCATTCTTCAGTCCGGAATCGTGCGACTGCTACGGTCGCAGGTTCGAATCCTGCCTCGGGCATGGATGTGTGTGATGTCCTTAGGTTAGTTAGGTTCAAGTAGCTCTAAGTTCTAGGGGACTGATGACCACAGATGTTAAGTCCCATAGTGCTCAGAGCCATTTTTGCCCTCCTTGAAAATGAGGCACTCGAGTATACTCCGGCTAGAACTTAAAACATTCCTCCTGAGGTGGACGATTCATTCCTTAAATCAGCGTTGCTTCCCTTCGGAGTAATACGGCACATCCGATGAGAACGCTGGTCAGAATAACATCGTTTCCAGTGCTATAATGGTATCCGGACTGTGGGCATGTGCGTTAAAAAGAACAATCCTTCCCACTTAACTGTTTGTGGTTACCGCAGCCATGTTACGTATGAGGGCAAGAAGGAACTTGTTTTCTCTGCAACGAAAGCGGTCATCTCAGATCCGATTGTCCGCGCCGTACTACTGCTCTGACGTCGTCTTATGAAAAAGTCTTGAAATGGCTGGTTCAAATGGCTCTGAGCACTATGGGACTTAACATCTGTGGTCATCAGTCCCCTAGAACTTAGAACTACTTAAACCTGACTAACCTAAGGACATCACACATATCCATGCCCGAGGCAGGATTCGAACCTGCGACCGTAGCGGTCGCGCGGTTCCAGACTGAAGCGCCTAGAACCGCTCGGCCACACCGTTCGGCCCACATCAACAGAGTATGTTTTCACGGAGTGGCGTGAAACAGCGTTTTCAACTTGCACGTGCAGCGGCGCGTTGTAAAAAGAAGAAAGAGAATTCCTCGGCTTCCGGTGGGGAGGATTAGAACTATACTTCCATTCCACCGCTCCCAGACGTTGAGGAGAGAAGGACGTGATGAGTGCACTTTCATTAGTGTTGTTTCGTTGACCTTACATGTGCTAACGCAAGCAGGCATATACATTTCTGACCCTCAATGTTAATGGGATGTGTTCCCAATTACGCCAGCTTATTTACGGTTCCCAAGCTGATATCGCCTGTTTACAAGAGGTATTATTTGATGTGTTTTGTCTTCCTGGATACTCCGTTTTTCAACGTTGCACCTGAAAATTCTACCGGTATGGCTTTGCTTTATCGAGATGGAATCCCGCTGACCGACTTCGAAATGCTAGATGATGGTCGCGTTATAGGCTGTAGTTTTTATGGCCTCACCTTAATTTTTCTTTACGCTCCGTCTGGATCCGGTCGTTCATCCGATCGCGCAGTTTTATATGGAAGAAGTTTTTTATTTACTCCAACGGAACCCGCGCAAGGTTTTGTTGGGGGCGATTTTAACTCCGTCTTACGTCGTGTAGATCAGACCCCCGAAGTATACATATTCTCGTGAACTTAATGATAAGGCGACGTCTTTGAAACTCCAAGATGCTTGGGTTTGCAGATATCCTGCATTGGTGCTGTTTACCTTTTTTACAGATACTTCAAGTAGCCGACTGGACTGCTGTCATTTATCTGCCCCCATATGTAGTCAGCTTCTATCGATTGATGTAACTCCTGCCAGTTTCACTGATCACTGCGCTGTTTCAATGACTTTTAACCACGTCCTGCAGCGGATCCACCTTTCGCGCCCTTTATGAACGCTAAACACTCTACAGCTTGCGGACCCCTCTCTGGAAGGCATCATCGACGACGTATGGTGGCGAACAACCCAGTCCCAGACGCGTTGTCCCTCACTTCTAGATTGGTGGGCTACCTTTACTAAACCCCGGATTCGCAATACACTCAAGCATTTTAGGGCTGAAAAAGCGGCTGAAATAAGGGGAATTAGGGAATTTTATTATGCTGTCTTTCGCAATCTTTACGATAATGCTCGTGATGCCCCCTTGAGAGTCGTCGACGACCACCGTGTGAAGGCAAGACTTCTAGGAACTCAAACGTAGGCAAATGGTGTCCGATTGCGTTCCCAGCCTCGTTCAATCGTACAGGATGAGTTGACCTCTCTCTGTCATCTTCTTCGGCTTCACAAGCGTTCTCAAAGGACGTGTCTTATTACCATTCGTTCTCTAGATGGACGTTGAGTGGTCCTCCCAATCTGATATCATGCGTGAACTTTACCAGTACTTTTCCGAACTTTACACTGAAGTGGATTCAGACAGTCACCGTCTGTTGATTTTACCTCCCTCCTTGATAGTGTTGTTACGCCAGCTCTTCAGAATAGTTTTTCTCTGTATTCCATCGTGATGATATACTTGATATTGTTGCTCGTTCTCCCTCCCACAAATCGCCTGGCTTCGATGGCCTTCCAAAACTATTTTATATTCGATTTTGGCCCCTGATAGGAGATACGATAACATCTATGGTGAATGAAGTATTCCATTTAGGCCTTCTCCCACCCAGCTTTAAGGTTGCTAAAATTGTCCTGATATCCACATACCCGCGACGTCTGCGTGTGGGTCAGGTCCGCCCGGTAACTCTCTTCGACTATGATTATCAAATAGTGGCGCGAGCGGTAATTGGCCCACTATCGGTGTTGTTGGCTACCATTACCGCGAGCCATCAAAGTTGTCTTCCGGTTCGTACTCTCCTGACTCCCATTGCTGAATGCTGTATTTAATTTAGATTACTTCCACCAGTCCCGTTCCAAGCGCTTTGCTTTTCATTGATTTTGACCAAGCATTCGACCGCATTAATCATTGCTTCCTTATGCGAGTATTGACGACTGTTGGTTTTAACGATGCTGCACGACGGCTGTTTAGCTCTGTAATTCCTGGTATTCGGGCGTCCATTGGTGTAAATGGCAGTGTTAAGTCCCCCATCACGGTTGTGTCAGGGAGTCTTTTAAGGGAGACCATCATCTATGTCGCTTTGCGTGCTGTTTCTGGAACCCTTCTGCGATCTACATCTGCTCGTTTGGGTGGCTAGTCACTGTTGGGAGAACGGTTTACCGTTCGTTCGTATGCTCATGTTATGATTCTTTTCCGTACACCTGATGATATACCATTTCTGAAGGAAGTTTTGGATGCCCTTTGCCGTCTTACAGGAGCGCGAGTTAATGACCAGAAATATCGCTTAATGGTTTGCAAGGATTTGACGCTGTTGAAATTCCATAGGCTTTGAAGGTCACCCGATATCGATCGTTAGGTGTTATAATTGACAATTGTCCGCCAGAGATGGGGTACGATAAACTGAAAGTATGTCACGGATAAGATTCAGGGAGCGATCATTGAACACGATCGTCGCTCCCTCTCACTTCTTCATAAGGCCCGAGCCATGGAAACGTATGTGTTAAGCAAGGCTTATTTTATTGTACAAATCTTCACACTGCCTGCGACGATGTACCGCAAGTTGCAAAGTTAAACTGGCAGGTTTATCTGCCGCAAATCTGTATTTCACGTGCGTTATGGGGTCATGTCGCGCCCCCGTCTGCACGGAGGTTTGACAGCTCCAGTAGATATTGGTAGGATTTGTTATAAACTACGGCACGTTAAGGAATTTTTTCTTGAAGTCAGTTATTTAGGAGCAAATATCCTTTCCCAAGTGAATCAATCCCTGAAAATGCTGTTAAGCCGCTGGCCAGTTCCTCATAGTATTCCCTCTGTGGAAGCCCTGTTGCCAGAAACAAATTGGAAGATTGTTTAGTCTAACTTCAGCCTCCCGATTTTCCCGATGGACGTGGCGTCCTCGCGGTAGCAAGTTGTTCATAATATTGTACCTACCAAAGTGCAACTTTTTCATGTTGGCCTCAGTGTGACGGATGACGGATCGGCGCAATCATTGCCATGAAACTAATACATAATGTCATCGGTTGGTCTCCTGCGGTCATGGACATTGCAGATGGCTTCGCCAACAACTGGCTTTTCTATGCAGGACGTCGGAGACTACTATCTCGGGGGAGATTCTCGTGCGTTCCCATTCAACTTCTTTTTACCCGATCGAAGAAAAATACCATCATGTGGCTTGTTGGACATTATGCCCACTACGTGATGGTGAGTGGATATGACTCAGAACCTAGTGCGTTTTCCCAATATATGGCCACAGCACATTGGACGTTGCTCAGGATGCCACGTTATCGTGAGCTTTTTTTCTAATATGCTGTATCTTGTTTTTCATCGACAAGGAGCTGGATGAGTTGAAATCCCTCCTTTTTTTGTGGACACTCTTGTTTGTATTTAAATTTTACACGATGTAAAAGAAACGGAGGAAAGAAGGTGTGGGCACGTTAAAATTAACGCCATTTTCCTTCACATAAGTTTTTCTGATTCAACCCTTTTGTTTTGTGGAAATGACTTCTTTTGTTTTATTTTAATTGATTGCCTGAAACAAGTAATTTGGAGGGAAAAAAATATGGGTTACAAACGAAACAAATTTTCACTTTTACTGAACTATTTTCGGCGAGCTTAAGAAATAATACAATTTTTATCTGGTATACACCGTCGGCATAACATACAGACACAGACAATTCCACAGGTATTCGCATTTAGGTTACAAAAAAAAGGACTAGTCGGATAGAGCGTATGTCGGGAGGTCCTGGGTTCGAGTCCCGGTAAAAATAAAAAAATAGGTTAGCGCATCTGCCTACATTATAGAAGGACCCGGGTTCGATTCCCGGTAGCTCTTCGGATAGGTTAGCGCATCTGCCTACATTATAGAAGGACCCGGGTTCGATTCCCGTTAGCTCTTCGGATTTTTCTGACTTAGGGATGTCTGGAATAGCATCCGTCCAGCCTCTTGACCCCAGATTAGGAGCTGTTTGAATAAAAAAGTAGCGGGATCATTTGGATTTATCGAACGCCAATAGAGGACGGAAAGACCGACGCCATCCTAATAACATGTCCCACGAGCTTACGAGAGGAGTTCAACAAATGAAGAAATATATTTTTTTGCCAAATTCGTTTTAAAAAACGCGAAATTTGTTGTGAGACGTGGAATATTTCCTTTTCAGCCGCTACAGTTTCATGACGTTCCCATAGGCGGGAGCGCTACATATAGCCTTCAAACTGGCGTCTACAACAGAAGTGTGTTCCAAGCAGAAAGCTGTCATTGAGTTTCTTTTGGCTGAAATCCAAAGCATCGCAGATATTCGTAGGCTCTTGCGCAATGTCTACAGAGACCTGGCAGTAAACAATAGCATGGAGAGCTGGTGGGTGAGACATCTGTCATCATCACAACAAAGTCTCCCGCATCCTGGCCGATAGCACACTGCTGTGGCTCCTGCAATTTTGAAAGGTGCGGACGATCTCATTCGCGGTGTTCGATGGATCACAATCGGACGTCTCGCTGCTCAACTGTACGTCTCTGTTGGCAGTGCTGACACACTCATTCACAAGTTGGGGTACTCAAAGATGTGTTCCCGCTGGGTTTGTTGTGTACGACTTCGTAGACAACGGTAAAAAGAAGTGGGCTGCAGAATGTTTAGTTAACTTGTTTTTCTCCAAGCGTCAATGCGAGATGCTTTTAATAGTTTCCACAATGAAACATTGTCTCAAAATATGGTAGAAAGCCCAAAGAGATTATGGTCGTATGTAAAGTACACCAGTGGCAAAAAACAGTCAATATCGTCACTGCTCGATAGCGATGGAAATGTTACCGATGATGGTGCCACTACATCGGAGTTACTAAATACAGTTTTCCGTAATTCCTTCACGAAAGAAGACGAAGTAAATATTCCAGAATTCGAATCCAGAACAGCTGTTAGCATGAGTGACATAAAAGTAGACATCTTAGGTGTTGCGAAAAAACTCAAATCTCTCAAGAAAGGCAAGTCTTCCGGTCCAGATGGTATACCAATCAAGTTCCTCTAAGAGTATGCAGACACAATAGTGCCTCTTTGCAATCATATACAACCGCTCACTTGACGAAAGGTCTGTTCCTAAAGACTGGAAAGTAGCACAGGTCACACAATATTCAAGAAAGGTAATAGGAGTAACCCACTGAATTACAGACCCATATCACTGACCTCAATTTGCAGTAGGATTTTGGGGCATATACTGTACTCGAACATTATGAATCACCTTGAAGAAAATGACTTATTGACACACAACCGACACGGATTCAGAAAATATCGTTCTTGTGCAACGCAGCTAGCTCTTTATTCCCAAGAAGTAATGAGAGCTGTCGACAAGGGATCTCAGATCGATTCCATATTCCTAGATTTCCAGAAGGCTTTTGATACCGTTCCTCACAAGCTACTACTAATCAAGTTGCTTGTGTGACTGGATTCGTGATTTCCTCTCAGAGAGGAAACAGTTCGTAGAGATAGACGGTAAATCGTCGAGCAGACGATTTACCCTGGCGTTCCCCAGGGTAGTGTCATAGGCCCTCTGCTGTTCCTGATTTACATAAATGATCTAGGTGATAATCTGAGCAGCCCCCTTAGATTGCTAGCAGATGATGCTGTAATTTACCGTCTAGTAAAATCATCAGACGATCAATTCCAATTACAAAATTATCTACAGAGAATTTCTGTATGGTGCGAAAAGTGGCAATTAGCACTAAACAAAGAAAAGTGCGAGGTCATCCGCATGGGTACTTAAAGAAATCAGATAAATTTTGGGTATACGATAAATCACACTAATCTAAAGGCTGTCAGTTCTACTAAATACCTAGGAATTACAATTACGAGCAACTTAAATTGGAAAGACCACATAGATAATATTGCGGGGAAGGCGAAACAAAGACTGTGCTTTGTTGACAGAACATTTAGAAGATGCGACAAACCCAATAAAGAGACAGCCTGCGTTACATTTGTCCGTCCTGTGGTGGAATATTGCTGAACGGTGTGGGGTCCTTACGAGGTAGGACTGACGGAGCACATCGTAAAAGTGCAAAGAAGGTCTATTCGTTTCGTGTTATCGCGCAATAGGAGTGAGAGTGTGACTGATCTGATACGCGAGTTGTGGTGGCAGTCACTGAAACAAAGGCGGTTTTCTTTGCGGCTCGATCTATTTACGAAATTTCAATCACCAACTTTCTCTTCAGAATCCGAAAATATTTTGTTGACACCCACCTACGTAGGGATAAATGATCATCATAATAAAATAAGAGAAATCAGAGCTCGAACGGAAAGATTTAGGTGTTCCTTTTTCCCATGCACCATTCGAGAGTGGAATGGTAGAGAAGTAGTATGAAAATGTTTCGATGAACCCTCTGTCAGGTACTTAAGTGTGAATTGCAGAGTAACCATGTAGATGTAGATGTAGATGAAAGGTGACTCATTACAAATCATGCAGCAGAGTCCAGCTATCATAATGTCAACAACGGAGACGCATAGCGTAGGGGCTCCAAGCGCAAGTGGTCTGGGCAGCTGCTGCTGGGAGTCTGATACTGCTGCGGCAGATGGCGACTGTAGTACTGAGATACTGGGGGTGTGGCTCGGTGGACGCACACCACAGATCCTGTGCGAACACTTTTGGCGTCAGTCGTAACCTTTCCATTCCATCGTAACGACGCCCATGGAGTAGTATCGTTACGTGATGCCACAAGATTCATTGCCGCCTAGCATAGGACCATAAAGAGCAACGAAGGACAATCTGAGCGGAATTGCTCGCATGTTGCGTCGAACATCGTTGCTTCGAACCGGAAAGAAAACGGCACTTCACCACCTCTCATCCTAGGAAAATGTTCAAAGCCGCATTCTCAGCCGATAAAGTCGTGACGACTGTGTTCTGGGACTCTGAAGGGGTTATTCTGTTTAACTTCCTCCGTCATAGCGCAACGATCAACTGTGAAGTGTATTGTGCTTCCCTCAGGAAATTGAAGAATCGACTTCAGCGTGTTTGTCGCCACAAAAAAGCAAAGGAACTTCTTCTTTTCCATGACAACGCAGTGCCTCACACAAGTCTTCGCGCCCGAAAACAGCTCACAGGACTTCTCTGGACTGTTCTTCCTCATTCAACCTACAGCCAGGATCTCGCACCTTCCGACTTCCATATGTTTGGCCCAATGAAGGATGTACTCTGCAGGAAGCAGAAAGTAGGTGATGGGGAGATTGCTGGTGCAGCAAGACGGTAGCTCCGACTTAGACCAGTAGAGTGGTACCATGCAAGGAGACCTAAGGCCGTTGCATTGAACCGAGGTTATGTTGAAAAGTAGGAATTTGTAGCCAAAGGAGTGGCGAATAACTTAATAACTTATTGTATTGGACTCCTGAGCAAAACGAACTTGCTTTCAGAAAAATAAGTGTTACATATTGAAATCCCCTCGTAGATCGGCCCTCTTATTGCCTTGGTTCAAATGGCTTAAATAGCTCTAAGCACTATGGGGCTTAACATCTGAAGTCATCAGTCCCCTAGACTTAGAACAACGTAAACCTAACTAACCAAAGGACATTAAACACATCCATGTCCGAGGCAGAATTCGAACCTGCCACCGTAGCAGCAGCGCGGATCCGGACTGAAGTGATAAGAAAGGGAGCTTTGAAGACACCCAGACAATTCCCTAAGTAAGAGAAAAATTAAATGGTTCCACTATTCTACGGTACCCTTTAGAAGGAAAGTTTTGTATTCTTCTCAGCAGCAATTTAAGCTCTTAATAGTTACGTGCACTTTTTTTACACTAACGTTTCATAACAAAACATTATTAAATGAGGCAGATATTTTGACACCTATCACAAAAACAGTCTACGTGAGTTGAACTCTGATTTAAAATTGCACTCGTGCTATACCTAAGGATGCGCAGAGTGTAGAGAAATTCGCGTACTTGCGCTTCGCTGCATGGTTTCTCACTAACCCACTGCGCAAAGGTGTCTGCAATGAAACTCCATCCTGTGCATGTTTTCGCCAGAGAATGACATTCAGAAAGTGCTACAAGACATACGTAACATGTATTTTCGTTGAAGTGATCCTGTCTTTGGTCACTGTGCGTAAAATGTTTTTGTTACAATACTCAGAAGTTACAGTTCCTGGTGCAAGTTAGGGAGCGATCAAAAAGTTTCCTTTCGAAGGCCGTACAACCCAGAATCGGTATTCCACTCAGAAAAATCGTCTTGAGTACTGAGGCAATCATTCCACCGACGCACCAGATTGCAGATATCCGTTTGGTAAAACATCGTGCCCTGCAGCGGAGTGTCCGTAACTGAGTGCAGCATATCGTCGTCGACCCTCGAATGTCACTTTTAATGAACCTAAGGCGTAATAATCATATTGGGAGAGATCATGGCACCAGGGCGGGTGGTCGAGTGTCTGCAACTCGAGCTGGAGAAACTTTTGCATTTCTCCCCTTGGCGACGCGCTCTGTCATGAAGCAGCTGTACCCCTTGACGCAGCATTTCACAGTGGTGAGCCGGCCGCAGTGGCCGAGCGGTTCTAGACGCTTCAGTCTGGAACCGCGCGACCGCTACGGTCGCAGGTTCGAATCCTGCCTCGGGCATGGATGTGTGTGGTGTCCTTAGGTTAGTCAGGTTTAAGTAGCTCTAAGTTCTGGGGGACTGATAAAAATGTCGTGTGAATAGGGCCTCCCGTCGGGTAGACCGTTCGTCGGGTGCAAGTCTTTCGATTTGACGCCACTTCGGTGACTTGCGCGTCGATGGGGATGAAATGACGATGATTAGGACAACACAACACCCAGTCCCGGAGCGGAGAAAATCTCCGACCCAGCCGGGAATCGAACCCGGGCCCTTAGGATTGACATTCTGTCGCGCTGACCACTCAGCTACCGGGGGCGGACAGGGGACTGATGACCTCAGATGTAAAGTCGCGTAGTGCTCAGAGCCATTTGAACCATTTTTTTTTCACAACGGTGCTTTTCTACAGACACGTCGCGTGGCAGCCAGCTGTCGGGTATACATCTTTTTAGTCGACGCCATTCCGGCGACCTGAGCGTCGGTGACGATGGGTGATGATGAGGACAACACCCAGTCCCCGAGCGAAGAAAATCCTGGCCAGGAATCGATCCCAGGCCCTTCCGGTTCGCGTTACGCCACGCTGACCCCGCAGCTACCGAGGCAGACTGCTGTAACACTTATGATCTTCAGTCCTCCGCATCCATGTTGCCTGTGCGTGATTCCTGATATAATCAACTTAGCTTCCACTACGTCGCTATTTCGGTCCCATCTTACCTCCTGAAACCAGAAAATAATTTCTGTGGGCATTTTGGTCCTTCATCAGCACTTCTTCTCTGTTCTTTAGTTACACCGCTTCACGCAAACTTATGATACATGTAACACTTCTTGCTAGTCCACCTCTCTTCTTTTATCCTCAACTGCTGAGTTATAACTTGTTCCGGTGGTGCCCACTGCGCTAGTTAATACCATCTTTCTAAGTGCCTAGAAAAAATAGTTTTTCATGCTAAGTCACCATTCTTTGATGTCAATATCCTGTCGATGAACCGCCCACGACGTAGTTTTACCACGCTTCATTGAATTCGCATAACGAAGAGCACCATCTTACTGATGGTAACTCTTCATTTAAACAGTCAGTGCAGATCTGTTATTTGTGTTACACTCACGCGTTTGAAGGTTACGAGTAATCCCAATGACGGATGATAGTCGCACCTTTTTTTTTCGTGACCGCCGACACGTTCGGTAGCGACCATGGAGAGGTGATACTGATGAATACCACGCGCCAACGCCGCAGATGTCGTTACATCGACTGTACTATTGATGGTACACTTTCCAACGTGAATAATGTGGAACCCAGTTCGACAGTGACAACTGACTCCCCCACCATTGTACAAGGACGTGGGAATTCGAATGAATGAACAATCACAGACAACACCTGTACCGATAGAACGGAAGCGTCGTAACTTGATAGTAGGCGGCAGAAACAACCCGTTCTCGCATCTCAAGTCCCAGAAGGGAGAAGGAATCATTATATCGTGGGAAATCGAAGACCATACCCCTACAGCATTCGTCTGCCACTCCACCGGTTAAAGGCGGAGTATCGGCAACAGTTATGAACAGTACGATGTAGTTTCTTCGTTATCTTTCAAAGAGAATGTTGAAAATGATTAAGGATCCACCTTATGACGCTCAGTTCACTCGTTCAACAGAAATATCAGCAATATCGCCTCGCCGGCCGGAGTGGCCGAGCGGTTCTAGGTGCTACAGTCTGGAGCCGTGCGACCGCTATGGTCGCAGGTTCGAATCCTGCCTCGGGCATGGATGTGTGTGATGTCCTTAGGTTAGTTAGGTTTAGTAGTTCTAAGTTCTAGGGGACTGATGACCCCAGCAGAGCCATTTGAACCATTTGAATATCGCCTTTCCTGGTAGAAGTAGGATCAGTACTGAATTCATAACAGTAGTAGCTACCCTGATACTAATCTAGCGTAATGTCTTTAGTTACGAAAACGTTGATATTTGCATACTCTATTCTCGCACATGATATCACAAAATTTTATGATATTTTCAGTGCAGCTGCAAAGTGGTGCAAGTCTAACGTTTCATTCTGGAAGTAACGCATAACGATTCTAGTGTCATAGACATGCATCTACCTGTGACTTTTATGAGCTTCGAAGGAATGCGGCAACCGTAAGCTTTTCGCATTATCGGCGTTTGCTGTCTGTTGGAGCCCAGCGTTCGGCCACTGACTATTTTTCTACACCTCTTTACGATTACTGCACGCCAGCAAGCCGTGGCGTAGCCAAAGTCGTTACGCCTTTAATGTTGGTCCGCATGACCTCAGGTACTACAACAGACAACAGAGTTCGTCCTGCGTCTACTCAAACGCCCAATGATGTGAGGAAGAGCTTACCACAGAACAGCTAAGCCATCTCAACAATTTTTTGTTTGCAAAGCGGACGTTATCAGAAGAACGTTATATAAAATTAGCTTACATTGCTTAATTTTTATTCCGTGACGCATTTATTAGTGGTGTGAAGTGAAGGGCTCCCGGCAGTGCGCAATGAAACTGAACATCGTAACGATTATTTTGACATAAAAATACTAGGTGAGTGCGGTAAAATATATACATTGGCCAAATTATTCGTACCGTCAATGGAAGATGTGTTGAACATCATAACCATACGCTATTATTACAAACTGACCAATGTGCGGTGGTTGAGTCCTATCTTACAGTGGGACCGACGATGTCATAGCATGAGACACAAGTTGCTGCAAACGCCTCTCGTTTCTACGATTGTGTTTTAAAAAATCTGTCGAAATCAGACTAACAGATAACATCATCAACCATGATGCTGGATAACCGCTAAGTGAAACTAGGAATCCTGTTTTATCAGATATCAAGAAACAACAGCATCTGAATTGGCCACCTGTGAGTAATAATTTTTCACAATGTATCGTTTTTCGAAAGAATTCACCACTGGAGGCCCTGCAACTCTTCTTGCGCCAGGGAGCAGCAGCAACGACTGAACGCTTTCGCGTTACCTCAGCGCATACGCTTTCGTATCTTCGCTGCATATATAGGTTCCGTCGTTCACGGTCTGATCAGTTATCGGCGAGAGCGGTTTAGCTTTTCTGACCTGATGATGGCGGACTGGTGGACCGCGGAAACATTGTTTGCTGACGACAGCTTAATCAGGCTGAAGACCTGACAGGAATTTGATCTGTTAATAAGCCGAGAAACTCTACATAGTCACATTAAAAGATGCTAATTTTGACACTTCTTTGATTTCTCACATGAAACATTAATTTTGACAGAAGTCTCGTATCTACAGTTTCAGAGTACCGTAAAACAGTCTAATTAAATATGTTATTCTGCTATTGTTATTTATTGTACTTTGATTAAACACATAACATGAAAATTACACGAAAACAACCATTCTTTTCAAAAACTCAATAGCATACCTCTGTAAAATGGGTGGTGCAAGCCTTATGTACAATAGTAACACGTAATAATACCAAACTATACAGGGAATAAAATAAGAGAACAGTTGCGCACTGTATAAATACAAAATAGGCAATAATATATTTGGTACGTAATCGAAAAAAAGACCTACTAAACAGGGGTCAATACTGCATGTTATGCATAGCTAACCACAGTTTAATGATAATGTCAACACCTATGAAACAACTTGAGTAAAACAATCGTAGTCATACACCAATGAGGACAAATTTAAGGTAAAACATTTAATTACATATTGTTATACGCTAGCAATATAACAAATGATGGTCGAAGTAGAGGGGATATAAAATGTAGACTGGCTATGGCAAGGAAAGCATATCTGAAGAAGAGAAATTTGTTAACATCGAGTATAGTTTTAAGTGCCAGGAAGTCGTTTCTGAAAGTATGTATGGAGTGCAGCCAAGTATGGAAGTGAAACATGGACCATAAATATTTTAGGCAAGAGGAGAATAGAAGCTTTCGAAATGTGGTGCTACAGAAGAATGCTGAAGATTAGATGGGTAGATCACGTAACTAATGAGGAGGTACTGAACAGAATTGGGGAGAAGAGGAAATTGTGGCACAATCTGATGAAAAGAAGGGACCGGTTAGTGGGACACGTTTTGAGGCACCAAGGATCACCAATTTAGTACAGGAGGGAATCGTAGAGGTAGACCAAGAGATGATTACACTAAGCAGAGGTTGTAGTAGTTATTCGGAGATGAAGAAGCTTGCACAGGATAGAGTAGCATGGAGAGCTGCATCAAACCAGTCTCTGGACTGAAGAAAACAACAACAACAATACATTAGTGAAATACAAACTACTTCCTAGAAGTCAACCCTAGAACTACCCTTACCAGAGGCCAACCCCAGAACTATGTGTATCTTCTTGTTTCATATACTAATAATAACCAATGAAACATGAGTATAAAATTACATCAATGCAATCTATCAGTCACAGATTCATACGGCGACACTTATATAATGAAACGTTTTCTTTGAACGAAACTGGGAATCTAATGTCATATACTGTAATGAATTTCCCCTAAGCATATATACAAAAAAAAAAAAATGTTTCAAATGGCTCTGAGCACTATGGGACTTAACTTGTGTGGTCATCAGTCCCCTAGAACTTAGAACTACTTAAACCTAACTAACCTAAGGACATCACACACATCCATGCCCGAAGCAGGATTCGAACCTGCGACCGTAGAGGTCACGCGGTTCCAGACTGAAGCGCCTTTAACCGCACGGCCACACCGGCCGGCATATATACAAGCATATAAGTATTGAAAGTATTGAAATATATGGAAAACGGCATAACCTATGTTACCATGAAAGTGATTGGTCTACAGACAAGCAGGTGTGAGGCTGGGTGATATACCAAACAATGAACTATGAAGTAAGCCTAAAGAAGGGTAGTTCAATACATACGCAGTGTATCAGAAATACACTCATTTCAATCAGAACAACCAAAGACACGTAGATATATATGGCACGTAGTTCTATATGACATGTAGCCCTTTGGGAGTTGAAGACAAATGATAGTATAACAAACTGCCTATATGCTTCTGTCTCGGGTTCTTCAGCTGACGTTCGTCTGATGATTTTACTGACGTTTCGCCAGCACGAGTGGCTGGCATTGTCAAAACTTCACTCTGCATTGCCGGTGGTGGTTGCAATGGAGGGTGAAGCTTTGACATTACCAGCCACCGGTGCTGGCGAAACGCCAGTAAAATCATCAGACGAACGTCGGATTAAGAACCCGAGACAGAAGAAAATAGGCAGTTTGCCAACAAGTGGCCAGAAAGCCTTAACAGTTTTGTGTAAACGACAGTAAGACCTACGACAGAAGAATCACCAGAAAACATGTGTCACAGTATACCATATATGTGTAATATGTCAGTTGGTACCTTCGTCGGTAGATGGTTAATTGAGAAAATGGATGTCGATGACTATGCCGGAACACTGTGTCGGGTGTGATGAAGTCATTGGAGCTACAGGTGTACCATCTGAACATGTCAGCTAATAGAAGTTGTAGTCGAGTGAAAACAAACACTCGTAATGTACCATGAAAACAATGTAAAGATGGAAGAACTCGCATCACTAACACCGAAACGCCAACAAATGTAGTGCAGCAACCTTCGTGGTTAGACGTCGAACAATGAAGGTAAGTAAGTAAGTAGGTCAAGGCAACATTAAGTTACGTCACAAAGGACTTGTGAAGAAATTAGGAAGGTACAAAAAAAAAAAAGGAACTATCCACAAGTACGCTGTCTCACGAATATTAACTGCAGGATTGTAGTGCAGTCTAGAATAATTATGTTACTAATTAAGTAAGGAATATGTGTAGAGGAATATTCCAGTACATATTGTTGTTGTTGTGGTCTTCAGTCCTGAGACTGGTTTGATGCAGCTCTCCATGCTACTCTATCCTGAGCAAGCTTCTTCATCTCCCAGTACCTACTGCAACCTACATCCTTCTGAATCTGCTTAGTGTATTCATCTCTTGGTCTCCCCCTACAATTTTTACCCTCCACGGTGCCCTCCAATACTAAACTGGTGATGCCTTGATGCCTCAGAACATGTCCTATCAACCGATCCCTTCTTCTGGTCAAGTTGTGCCACAAACTTCTCTTCTCCCCAATCCTATTCAATACTTCCTCATTAGTTATGTGATCTACCCATCTAATCTTCAGCATTCTTCTGTAGCACCACATTTCGAAAGCTTCTATTCTCTTCTTGTCCAAACTATTTACCGTCCAGGTTTCACTTCCATACATGGCTACACTCCATACAAATACTCTCAGAAATGACTTCCTGACACTTAAATCTATACTCGATGTTAACAAAATTCTCTTCTTCAGAAACGCTTTCCTTGCCATTGCCAGTCTACATTTTATATCCTCTCTACTTCGTCCATCATCAGTTATTTTGCTCCCCAAATAGCAAAACTCCTTTACTACTTTAAGTGTCTCATTTCCTAATCTAATACTCTCAACATCACCCGACTTAATTCGACTACATTCCATTATCCTCGTTTTGCTTTTGTTGATGTTCATCTTATATCCTCCCTTCAAGACACCATCCATTCCGTTCAACTGCTCTTCCAAGTCCTTTGCTGTCTCTGACAGAATTACAATGTCATCGGCGAACCTCAAAGTTTTTATTTCTTCTCCATGGATTTTAATACCTACTCCGAATTTTTCTTTTGTTTCCTTCACTGCTTGCTCAATATACAGATTGAAGCCAGTACATGTTAAAGACTAGTAAAACAATATCGTGTGTGACAAAATAAAACACCTACAGCCGTCCTTATGATTTTATTTTATTTTGGTGCATCCAGTTTCAACGCTTCGTTAAGCAATCTACAGGCTGTTCTTGATGCGGTACGGTACGGGCTACTTTGATCCCTACATATAACACATCAGTTGTCACCATAACTGGATACGCAGATAATGTGTCAACACTCGAACCATTTGAGTTGATGGTTAGGGTGCTGACACGATCTGAGTATCGTGTGAGAACGTAGATCCCCCTGTTAGATGTGCCATATTATACCCATAACATATCACAAACGGTTAAGCCATACAAATCTAAAATCTACCAGACCACTAAAACCAAAACCACATCGAAGTACACAACCTATGATCCTTATAAAAAGGGGGACGTAGATGTACATATCGAAGATGGGCATCATGTAAGTGTGAATGCTCAAAGCAGAAACTGACTATTGAAAGCCGAGAAGCCAGGGCATACTCACACCCAGAAACTAACACTGCTAGCGACACACTGCCAACAGTTACTGAAAAAGAGAAGAAAACGAGCAAAGAAAGCTAAGTAATTTAAGTACACCTATACAAATAAGCATCTAAAACAGTTTCTTTTCCAAGTATGTTTGTAGACTAATGTACTGCAGATTAGAATTTTAAATTTCTGATCATTTTGTTAATTGATAATTGAAGGGGGTTTCTACTTTACATTATGTTTGCCTGTATATTAGAATCCGTTAACATAGTTTCCTGGTTATGACTCAATACCGACTGCGATGATTTTAAGTGTCCTGCACATATGAGGCAACACTCTGAGGGATACATAATTACAGATTGTGATTGTTGTGCTTCTTGCTAACAAATCTGTACAATAGACGCGTAACTGCACGCAATATAGTTTTACTGGTCTTCAACACGTACAGAAACACTTATTTACAAATACTCCTTACTTGGTTAGTAACGTCATTTTTCTAGGCTGCGCTACAATCGTGCAGTTATTATTTATGAGATAGAATAATTGTCGTTAGCTTCTTCACAAAGCCTGTAGGAAGTAAGTTAACATTGTTCTGACTTACATAATTGCTTACCTCCATTCTTCGACATCTAACCACGATGGTAGCTACACTACATTTGTCGGCGTTATGGTTTTAATGTTGCGAGTTCTTCTCTCTTTACCTTGTTTTCATCGTACATCTCGAGTCTCTTTGACATCTTGAAAGGTGGCTACACTGAGCCACAGCGCCAGAGATCGCGCCAAAGAGTTTTATTCCGCCGCCTCCACTGGCAGTGCTTGCTGAGAAGTCGTAGTGGCAGTTCTTGTCGAGAATTCGTGGTGGAGAGTGCTTGTTGAGAAGTAGCAGTAGTCAGTCGTTGTTGAGATGTAGCAGTAGTGAGTGCTTGTGCAGATGTTGGTGAGAGGATGTCGATAGCTGTACTATTTGAGGCCATGTTGTGTGCAGATTTTTTGATGGGCTAGACACCAGATGTTGTTCGAATGGAGATATTGTAATGATCAGAGTACTTTTTGTCAATATATATGAAGGTAAAAAATTCGTTTTTTCTATTTCAATGTCTTAAACAATAATGCCTCTTGGTCACAGGTTCAGTCAACAAAGCATTTGGCTCGTGTTCTTGTATTAGACTGTATTTCTGGTTTTGATGTGCAATTTTAGTATTTCTGTTTATTTTTTGTGATTACTTCAGTATAAATGGTATTTAAAATATCTTCTGTTATTGAGGAAGAACCGTGCCAGATGTGTACGTTGAATCACACTTCCACATACAGGACAGTTACACTTGTGCTTTGGTTTCGTAGGTTTTATAGTTGCTGGGGACTTAATTAATTAATTGTGTTAACGGAAATTCTCTTTCATTCTTTGTTGTTAATCTATGCAGTCAGATTGCGGAGTAATACTAGTCAGGGCCAACCGTTTACGAGACTTCGTAATCGGACAGACAGCTACCAAAGATTTAAAAAAAAGTATTTGCATTATATGTTTAATTAAGCCCCCATGCACGTGGCGACCACTACTTTGGATCGTCCATTGGAATTCTTCTGATTGTATAAACAGCAGACAGTAGTATTGTTGTAGTAATTCGTAGTTTAGTAATTGTAGTCTATATTGCATGTGTAGATTTGGTAATTGTCTCTCTTCTAATGGTATTTTTTGCAGAATTTAATTTTTGTTGTCTTGTATACGGGTTTGACAATTTTGTGCAATTATGAAGGTTTCAATTGTTCGTTAGACGTGTTTGTTGGGAAACATTTCGTGTAAATGGTATTGTTGGAGATATAGTGTCATTGTGTATAATTTTCGTGTAGTGACGAGTTTGTATGTTTTGTAAATGATTACGCGATCGATGAAAAAGGCAAAAATGATGGATAGTCAGAATGACGAAATTGTTGACATGGCGAATTCGCCAACACAGGAGAACAGGATGATGAATAATGAAGTTGAAAACAATTTAATAAGTCGGGAAAATAGTCCGGAACCATTTCAAAATTTTTCACAATGAAAAAATTTTCAGAATACGAGATTAATGACAGAAGATTCTGGAATAATATCGAACACAGATAGCTTTACAGCTATGACGAAGGAAACTGGTTTTGGGGGAAATGTTAGGGGCGAAAAGAATTTTGAACCAGTTAATATGGAGCAGTTGATGGGTGTAATATTAAATTTGGTATCTGAATTAAAAACACAGTTAGACTCACAAATAGGAACAATTAGAACTGAGATGGGAACAATGGAAACACGGTTAGACTCACTGGGATCACAGTTAGGATCTGAATTAAAAACAGAGATGGGAACTTTGGCAACATGGTTAGACTCACAAATAGGAACAATTAAAACAGAGATGGAAACAATGGAGACACGGTTAGATTCACGAATAGGGACATGTTTCAAAAATATGGAAGATGAATTAAAGAAAGAAATTAGAGAAGAAGTACAACCGATTTTGAATGCTCACAATGATAGATTAATTTCGATAGAAATCAGACAAAGGGAACAGGATAGAGAACAGGAAGAAAGAGATCGCGTGATAGTACAAAAATTTTCAGAGTTAAATTTACAACGTGCACACGATAGGGAAGAAATACTTGAAAGAATCGAGGAATCCGTACCAAATGACAGAATAAATAACCTAACACAACAGTATGAACAGTTAACTAATAAATGTGTCAATACTGAAACCCGAGTCGCGACACTTACGGAAGACGTAAATAAACAGAAAGAACAAATAGGTGACTTATCGGAAAGCGTTGAGGAGACTGCAGATATATTGACAAGTCTTAGTTTAAATGGGGACAGAGATTCAGATGATACAGCTCCATTGCCATTTGCAGAAACCGAAGAGTACCAGAACGTAAATAAGCATGTTGAAAAACAGGGAAAATTTAATGAACGCGTTAAAAGGGAATTTGAGGCATTACAAAAGCAAGTCAAACAAATTGAAGGCGAAATCGTAGGAAAAGACAGCAGAAGAAATTTAGAATCGCAGATAGCAGAGGGCTTTGAAGACAATAATTTATTTCATTTACGGGATGCAACAAGAGAGCGCCAGGCGCGCGAACTTGACAATAATCGACATTCGGACTGGGACAGACGCGGTAGGTCTTTGTCGCCAGGAGGAGAGAACTTTGACTATAAACACTTCTTAGCTGTTCGGAAATTTAAGATCTTTCGCAATTCTAAGAATGACATACATGTGCATGGTTAGATCAATTTACGTACGCACTTCCACCAAATTGGCCACTAAGTCACGAACTGGAATTTATGTGCGGCTATTAAAGTCCTCAGGGGATTCACTACAATAAGTGAATATGTGCCGTAGCGTGCACAGGGCCCCGAGCTGTAGTAGTGCTATTTCCCTTTTAGTTTTCTGCACTGCTGCCTACTCTTTTACTATTCTTTGTATTTATCAAAACAACTCTTCTACTATCAATCTATCTAGAGAGTCAGTAAACAATAACCGGATATGACTATTTTACCCAAAACTGATTTCGGAAATTACCGTTTGGACTTACTATATCTTCTGCAGCATTCATTCGTAGTTTAAACGAAATTTTACCTGTTTATCTTTGTGACAATATTACTTCATATGTTGACGATATTCTTATTGCCAAACGTTCTTGGAGCGAGCATAACAAAATTTTGGATTCATTATTACGTATTTTTGAAAGAGTTGGCATTACAGTGAACTTGGAAAAATCAGAATTTGGTCGTTTTCAGGTGAAATTTCTTGGTCATATTATTTCTACAGAAGGTATTCTTCCAGATCCAGAGAAACTAGATGCTATTCGTAATTATGCTGTTCCTACTACAAAACGTGATGTTCATAGTTTCCCTGGTGTCTGTAATTTTCTTAGACGCTTTGTTAAGTTGGACGATTTGACCACACCTCGTTTAAGTGAACTATCTGGAAAGAATTCTAATTGGTGTTGGGATGAGGAAGCTCAATCAAAATTTGAACAACTTCGTGATGCTTTAATTGCTGCTCCACTTCTTTCACATCCAGATTTATCTAAAGATTTTTGTTTGGCGACGGACTCATCATACAAAGGCCTAGGTGCACATTTATTTCAAGAGATAGAAGAAAACGGCGTTGTAGTACAGAAAACTATTGCATTTGGAAGTCGTGTTCTCTCTAAATCAGAAAAGAATTATTCGATTACGGAACTTGAAGCCTTGCCTGTCGTTTGGGCTTTCACAAAATTCCGCATATTTTTGTTTGGCAGACTTACTAAGGTTTACACCGATCACCGAGCTCTGGAATTTATTATGTCAACAAAATTAACACACGGAAGATTGTCACGATGGGCGCTGTACCTACAGGAATTTGATTTTAATATTGTTTACATACAGGGTTCTTCAAATATTATTGCTGATGCTTTATCACGTGCACCTATGGGTTTGAAACAAAGTGCTGAGGAGGACTGCAAAGAAAACAATTATTGTTTGATGTATATTCAAGGTGTTGTGTTTGAGAATTTTATTTCGTCTTCGCTCCAGGACATCGCTAAGGAGCAAGATAAGGATCCAAACTGGAAGGACATTTAGGAGAAGTGGAGGAGAAAGGAAAGCGTAGCGATTAGACAGTATTATATAGTTTGCAATGATATTCTTTTTAAACGAAAATCGGTTGACAACTCTTCTTGGTTAGTTTGCATTCCTGATGAATGGGTTAATAAGTTGATTTGGTACACACATTTCAGTTATGCACACTTTGGTCCCAGAAAATGCTTTCATAAATTACGAGAAAATTGCTACTTCAGTAATATGGAAAAACGTATTCGATCTGTTCTTGCCAAATGCAAATTATGTCAAAAGGCTAAGCCGCCAACTATTTCTCACAGAGCACCGTTGTTTCCTATCATTCCAGCGAAATTAAAGGAGATGGCTGCAGTCGATTTGTTCGGTCCAGTGGTTCGTTCTACTAATGGTTTTGCGTACATTTTAGTAGCAGTGGAATTGACATCAAAATATGTGTGTTTTACAGCTTTACGCAAAGCAACAGCTCGTTCAGTATCTAATGCTTTCATCAAACATTTTCTTAAAGAAGTGGGTCATGTTGATAAGGTTATATCAGATAATGGATCACAGTTTCGCTCTAAAATTTGGCTTCGTACTCTATGGCGTCGTAAGATTAAACCAATTTTCATTTCACTTTTTCACCCTTAGTGTAACGCTTCAGAGAGATGGATGAAGGAAATCAATAAATTGTGTTGTCTTTACTGTCATCAGAATCACAGAACATGGGATCAGTATCTTCGTATTTTTCAAATCATTCTGAATGAACTCCCTAATGATTCAACTTCTTTACCGCCTATATTGATATTAAAAAAACAAAGCACCGACAAATTGCATTTCTGAAATCGTTCCTTTTCCGCCTGCACGGAAACTGTGGCATTCTGAAGTTGTCAACCTGGCTCTACAAAATATTGCATCTGCGGCTGCTAGAAGAGAGAAATCAGCTAAACGTCCTGGTCGTTTAAAAAACCTTGTCAGTTGGTCAAAAGGTGTTAATTAAGTCTCACCTTTTGTCTCACAAAGGAAAGAGCTTGTGTCGCAAATTTTTTCTGCTTTATAACGGTCCATATAGAGTTCGCAAAATTATTCATGATAACACTGTCGAAGTAGAAACACTTAAATCTCGGCGCTCTAAGGGAATACATTATATATCGAACGTTACAATTTTTGTGGAATGACACACTTTTGAGAGACTAACAGCTACATCTAAACATGCAGAGAATACAAGGATACCGCGCTGTGTTTTGGCGGCGGCACATTCTCAAAGCAACAGTCAAGTCTGCGCGCCCACAAGGCAGTCGTTGACCGCAAACAATTACTTCCTACGTCACGCGTACTTACAGCTGATCGAGCGCTCAGTGCGAATGCACTGACAGCCGTAAGCAAATACACAGTCTAATTTCTCCGAATAAATTCAGTATAAAGCTACAGTGACTTAATAAATTATATTATTAACGCTCAGTATTTTTCAGGATACGGTTGTATAAAATATTTAAAACCTTCAGGTAAATTCTGTGTGTGTCCGACGTTAAGAGGACTTGCTATCAAGAAATTTTCAGGAAGAATGTAATTTTGAAGAAGAAACTAATAAACTAAAAAGGTAACTATTAATTGAGTTTATTTTTCAGGTAACATATTTCTGCTTAGGTACGTACTTTAAACATAATTTGCTGCTCGCGATTATGTGATTTATACTTTGTGTTAACTGATTTTGACAATGATTGATTAGTGAATAGGGTTGTTAATTATGTATATTATGCATCGCTTGGCTGCACTGCTTTTTCACTGATGTCACATTTTTTTCTATTATGTGCCTGCTGTGCTTACTTATTTAAATTATAATTGTCACCTGATTAATTGTGCTGATATGGTTATGTGTGTAAGTTATACTTTGTGATTTATCTGCTTGCGCCTTCATGTTTACTTATTAAGATTACATATGAACATTTATTTGCTTATGCTGGTATGATGCTAATGACCTGTTTATTATGTAAAATACATATTTGCTGCTTTGGGTATGGATTGCATATTTACACATTTTTGTTTTGTTGTCATAACTACTCTTTATTTTGGTATATAGAAATGCTGATATACTGTGTACAAACATGGACTTTAGGTCACACTATCGTATTAATTATAGGTTGTTCGCTTGGCAGAGCCTCGTTTTAGGGATTGTGCTACATCCACTTGTTGACATTCTGTTCTCTACTGGTATATTTACTCGCTATTGCATGTTTTGCTTACGCTCAGTGCTTTACATTTTAAGATAAGAAAATGCACTGCCATGAGCTGGAAGTTTTATGGAAGCCGTATAAATTTATGCTAATAGAAAGGAAGCTAACGACATGACATACCAACACTAGGTTTAGACCATTGACAGTTATTACACTGCACTCTTCGTGAGCAATTGAAATAGTAAGTGACACTTGACACAAGAAATACTCCACATGTTTGCTTCTGTTTTGTCATAATCCTTGAAGTGATGTACACACTGTGAAATATTACTATCATTAACACTCCGTACTCGTACTTACTGGAAGTTATTCAAACTAAAGGCTGTTAGAGGTCATGTATGCATTTCTTTTATTTAATGATGGACAAGGTAACCAAAATGTATTTTATGATTCATAATGAGGAGAGGATATCGGTCAGATGGATTACACAGAGGTTGTGTGTGGACCTTGTGTCTTCGGATTGTATGGGATGATGAATTGAAGTTTGCACTAGGATTTTATCTGTACTTGTTCGAGGAGACTGACTAGAGGAAAGAGTTGTTATGGAAGTGAAATGATATTGGCGATAAGGTTTATATGTGTCGACGTATTGAAGAGGTATTGAGATTGTGTGAAGTTGATGATTATTGGAGTTTTGGTGGACAAGAGGTAAGGTAAATGATATTGATGATAAGGTCTATATGTATTGACGTAAGTGGTATTATTGAAGTATTAAGATTATGTGATGCTTTGGAGTTTTGGTGGATAAGAGGTAAAGTAAGTGAGGGGCATATTTCTTTGTTGGTTTATATGGAACGAGGAGGATGAAGATAGCAGACTAGAACACTCAAGTGGAAAGAAGATTGTCTACACACACACTTAGTTAAATCACTAAGCAGTATATACTTTTTTTGGAGAGAGGAAGTATTTGCATATCTTGGCACACTGACAGTTGTTCAGCAACCGTACATTTGATTTGGCTTGGCAAACATTGGTCTTGACATGATGACTATGACGTTGACTAACTATTATTGACTGTTATACACTGCTGCCAGTACTACTTGATACACATGTTGAACATAACATTTTGGACAGAATTGCATTTACACAGTTAACACTATTCAATTACACAGTAGTACTTAATGTGGATGAAAGATGAGTGAGTGTGTTTTGTGTGTTTTCCTTTCCTAATCCCAAATAATTGGTACCGACCTAACTCCTAAATATTATTTTACTTGTTTGTTGCGGCTTGCACTGACACCCATAAGTATGATAGGTTTACTGATATTTGTGTATTTGTAATATTTAATATGACAATTATCTGATATCATTTGTGTGTTTATTATAATTTGTATGTTTAGTGTAAGAGCATTGATTATAATTTTGTAAAAGCAATTGTGTGTGCCTTCAAACTGTTGTACGTGCGTGCACTTGTTCAACATGATGGGTGCCACTAATGGAACTGCTTCTACTGAAATGATGTCACTTGTTGCTGTCTGCACCTGTTCAACATTGCTGGGTGCCACTGATGGAACTGCTTCTACTGACATAATGTCACTTGTTGGTGTATGCACCAGTTAGACATTGCTGGGTGCCACTGATGGATCTGCTTCTACTGACATTATGTCACTTGTTGGTGTCTGCACCTGTTCAACATTGCTGGGTGGCACTGATGGAACTGCCTCTACTGAAATAATGTTACTTGTTGCTGTCTGCACCTGTTCAACATTACTGGGTGCCACTGATGGAACTGCTTCTACTGAAATGATGTTACTTCTTGCTGTCTGCACCTGTTCAACATTGCTGGGTGCCACTGATGGAACTGCTTCTACTGACATAATGTCACTTGTTGGTGTCTGCACCTGTTCAACATTGCTGGGTGCTACTGATGGAACCGCTTCTACTGAGATGGTGTCACTTGTTGGTGTTTGCACCTGTTGACCATTGCTGGGTGCTACTGCTGGAACTGTCAACTACTTGTTTATTGAACTATGAAATGCATTTTATGTGAATGTTTGTATAAACTGATTTTTTGTGGATTACTGTTTGTGAATTGTTAGGAGACTCTTACCTGCACATATTCGTCATTGCTGACGCTACTGATTTAATTGTTTAACCACATGATACTCGTGTAAACTATTATGTAAAGTCACATGTATGAAAGAATTTGTATTCTTTACTGTATTTATATATTAGGTTATTGAAAGGTCAGTGCAAAGCCAAAATTTTATCTAGTTATGTGATATTTACGTATTAATATTACCTTTTATTTTTGTCTGTATTTTTTTTTGGACGAATTTGGTGGTATTTTCACCACCAATGCTGGCAAAAATACCATCAAATTCTGGCCCGTGGAGGAGGGGCATATGAAAGGTGGCTACACTGAGCCACAGCGCCAGAGATTGCGCCAAAGAGTTTTATTCCGCGGCCTCCACTGGCAGTGCTTGCTGAGAAGTCGTAGTGAGCAGTTCTTGTCGAGAATTCGTGGTGGAGAGTGCTTGTTGAGAAGTAGCAGTAGTCAGTCGTTGTTGAGATGTAGCAGTAGTGAGTGCTTGTGCAGATGTTGGTGAGAGGATGTCGATAGCTGTACTATTTGAGGCCATGTTGTGTGCAGATTTTTTGATGGGCTAGACACCAGATGTTGTTCGAATGGAGATATTGTAATGATCAGAGTACTTTTTGTCAATATATATGAAGGTAAAAAATTCGTTTTTTCTATTTCAATGTCTTAAACAATAATGCCCCTTGGTCACAGGTTCAGTCAACAAAGCATTTGGCTCGTGTTCTTGTATTAGACTGTATTTCTGGTTTTGATGTGCAATTTTAGTATTTCTGTTTATTTTTTGTGATTACTTCAGTATAAATGGTATTTAAAATATCTTCTGTTATTGAGGAAGAACCATGCCAGATGTGTACGTTGAATCACACTTCCACATACAGAACAATTATACTTGTGATTTGGTTTCGTAGGTTTTATAGTTGCTGGGGACTTAATTAATTAATTGTGTTAACGGAAATTCTCTTTCATTCTTTGTTGTTATTCTATGCAGTCAGATTGCGGAGTAATACTAGTCAGGGCCAACCGTTTACGAGACTTCGTAATCGGACAGACAGCTACTAAAGATTAAAAAAAAAAGTATTTGCATTATATGTTTAATTAAGCCCCCATGCAATCTATATTCTCAATTAATACCAACCGACATATTACACACTGTATGATTCTCCCTAACACATGTTTTCTGTGGTTTTTTTCTATCGTAGGCCATACTATCGTTTTTCTTCAACTCCTGGAGGGTTACATGGCATATAGAGCTACGTGTCTTGGGTGTTCTGATTGACATGAGTGTCTTTCTGATATACTGCGCATGTATTGCAGTACTCTTTTTTTAGACTTACTTCATAGTTTATGGTTTCTTGTATTGTCCAGTCACATGGCTGCTACCAGCAGACGTGTCACTTTCACGATAACGTTGGTTATGCCGTTTTCTATGTGTTTCAATATTTGCTGCTTGAGGGAATTCGTTGCGATATATAATATTAGATCCATAGTTTAGTTCATTAAATATTTTTCTTAGGTATTTGGCACCTTATGAATCTGTGATTGATAGATTACATTGATGCTAATTTATATTCTTGTTATCGTTAGTTATCAGTGCTATATGGAACATGATGATACCGATAGCTCTCAGGTTGACCTGTAGCAAGTTCTTTATGTTGTACTGGTATATGGCAACATGTAATTAAATGTTTTACCTTCAATTTGGATCCGTCAGTTTATGACTGAAATGATTTTGCTCCAGTTGTATTCATGGGCATCAGCATTAGCATTAAACTGTGATTAACAATGGAAATTTTGGTTCCTTGTTTATATTAATATCGTGTGCAAGTATCCTCTTATTTTATTCTTTTGTTTATGTGTAATTTTGATGTTACTGCATGCGCAGGTTGATAATGTTACTACATATTACCATGGTATATAAGACTTGCACCACCCCCTTTTGTTATGTATCTCATACTGCTTACTTTGTTATCTGTACACAGGCACCTGAAGATGGTGTAATATATTGCCGAAACTGGTAGCCAAATAAAACGACAATTCGAAAATCGAATTGATTTGACGTTCTGTACTGAACAAGCGAGGTCACCCATCCATCTGTGAAAAAATGGACATACAGAGAATCAATGGAGCATGTTCTGTTACAACAGCGGTATGTGGATGAGGATTACACTGTTGGGAAATCTCCCCTGGATTGCTGTTCATGCATGAATGACAGCACGAACAAGATGTCGAATCACGAGATTGACGTGAAGTTTTGCAGTCAGTGTGCGTGGGATAACTCCATGAGTGCTACTACTATCAGACGAAATCGCATCTCAGACCATAATCCAGGTGTAGTGTGTCTAGGACGCAGACAGATTGGCTGCAGGCCCTCGACTGGTCTTCTTCTAACCAACACACGGCCATCACTGGCACCAAGACAAGACCTCCTTTCGCCAGCGAACACAACAGTCCTCCTCCCCGTCCTTTAATCAGCTCTCGCTTAACGCAATTCAAGTCGCGAATGGAACAGCTGCGGTTTGGTGTCAGCGGAATGCACGCTACAGGACGTCTGGCTTGGAGCTGTCTTTGAAGTAGCCAATTTGTAACAGTTCTTTGTGTCGCTGTGGTGCCAACTGCTGCTCAAACTGCTGCTGCAGGATGCAGTACGATGCGCCGGAGCCATACGCCGATAACGGTGGTCTTCCCTCTCAGTAGCGCCATGAGACCACCCGGAGCCCTGTCCTCTTGCCACCGTACATTCTATTGACCACCATTGCCAGCAGTCGTGTACAATGGACACATTCCTGCCAAGTTTCTGCAGTATCGCAGAAGGAATATTCATCGTCTCTTAGGCCTGTTAAACGGACTCGTTAAAACTCAGTGAAGTGCTGATAGTGGCATCGACACCTTGAAGACATTATTGACTAACATCAAATCACCACTTCCAGTGTCAAGGTAACCATCGCTCACGACCATTGCAGCATGCATTTGAAGCAAACCGTATTTTCATCGTCATAGTGCCGCTACTAACGCCACTCTTATGCAACTCGCGCGAAATTTGAATAAACATCATCTTTCAGATATAGAAACACGCCTACGAACTATCGTTTACGTCGCGCAACTCCTTCTTGGTGACGCAATTTTTTTTCCATCAGTGTATGCATATAGTTTTTTTTTCTGAGTGAGAGCAGAAAGACGTGCTTAGATCCGTTCATTCATCTTAGATTAGAAATTTGTACGAGAATTCCTAATCTCAGCTGATTGAAGGGATCGAATGGTTGTCGCTTTGTGTTAACTTCTGTTGAGATATATTTCTTTCAGGTCTTTCAGCTGTGAATAATACTGTCAGTTTTTTTCAGTTCAAAATAATGTTAAAAGTGATTCACTTACCAAGAAAAAACTTATCTGCCTCTAACTTTAAAAATTTATTTTAGTATTTAATGAGCTGAATTTTCAATGTGGCATCTGTTAAATGTTTCGTGGTGGCTTTTTGTTATTTACTTCGTTAATGTTAAAATTCCGCGGAGTATAATAAATACTCTAAGGTAACTTTTTAATTCTTAACTCCCTACCTTACCACTCCCAGCCGCATGCTTCTTACCATTTCAGACGCCAATATGAGACTCCTTATAAATCAAGGTTGCACAACTGTTTGGCGGATAACAGTATTACCAATAATCTCCTGAGCGCCTCTCTGGGTCGTTTCCATATATCTTCTTCTAGAAGAGGAGTAGTTCTTAATAGATTCCTGTAAAAGAACACATTCACCATCAAAAGGAATGGGTACAGTCTCATGCGTTTCATAAACAGGCACTAAGTAAGCCTAGGCACTCTTTCAGAGACAAGACACAAGAACTTCAAAATCTCGCTGTTGAACCGACTGAAATGATGGATTTGGAGGGACCCGACTTTCAATGTCACACGGAATGTATACATTTATTTATTTATTGCTAACAGAGGTATAGATGTGCTATCTTGAAACTAAAGCAAAGTGTTATGTTTTCTCGATTTACAATAAGTACTAACCTATACTTAAACTTCATAACTATAATGAAAGAAATGAAGAAAAATGTTAGCTGGCTACCGAAGTTACCCTGCCAAGTAAAATTAATGTAAATGTCGTGTGACTAGGCCCTCCCGTCGGGTAGACCGTTCGCCAGGTCCAAGTCTTTCGATTTGATGCCACTTCGGCGACTTTCGTATCGATGGGGATGAAACGATGATGATTATGACAACACAACACCCAGTCCCAGAGCGGAGAAAATCTCCGACCCTGCCGGGAATCGAACCCGGGCCCTTAGGATTGACATTCTCTCGCGCTAACCACTTTTTATTTATTTTTTTTTTTTTTAAATCTCATTTTGTTCGTTTTCATTCGTTGTATCTGCTCGGGGCGGACGTCGCAAGACACCCGTTTCCGTTCGTCGTTGATCTATTAACTCAGTTTTTTTATTACAGAGTGCAGCGAACCCTCTGACCGAACACGCTGAGTTACAGTGCCGGCAACCACTCAGCTACCAGAGGCGGACACCCAGCCAACTGATAGGAGTATAGTTCCTCCTATATGGAATCACAATATATTGGCACAACAAAAATAATTGATTGTAGTTCAGACGGCCTATTGGCACCTGTGATGTCTACACTAGAAGAAGAAAAAATGTCTCTCTTTACTCTTAATTAAAACGGTCTATGCCTCAAAAGGGAGTGAATAATGTTGCTGCATAATTCTCTGATCACTTACGTTTTGATATTACCGTAATGGATGACGGATAGCCAAGCTAAATTTCAAAGTGCTCTTAACAGGTTTGGTCTGTACAAATCCTTCTCATCGACAGTAGATCTTTTTTTTCTGTGGTGTGCGTACTGTAAGACCTTCGGTACACACACCATCAGATTATTTGACTTGTCGCTCTAACAAAGTAGGCGAGTGTCAGCAATATGTCTCGTGGTCTTATCGTGGCGTGTTTATCTTCTGCCGTTAGGTCAGACGATAGAAATGCCACTTGCACCCTTAAAGTAGCAGATTGACGGTGACCAACTTTAAACAGAACTTGATTAATTTTCACACAGATTTATTAAAATCATAAAAAGCATAGACATTACGTAACTTGATTCTGGATGCTATTTACAATTGACAATCTGAAGTTCCTTTGGTCTTGGTACGTTAATCTTATTCTCACATATCTCTGATATTTGACAAAGTGTCTATACATTTATCTTCATGGCTACGTACAGGAATATGATAATCTTCTTAGGTGCAGACAAACTTGACTATAGACTGGTACAGACTAATGCAGACTTGCATGGACTGGTGCAGACAAATGCAGACTGGTACAGACAGGTGCAGATAAAGGCAGACTGACTAATCAGAGGTCTGTACACTCCTTATAATATCTCGCACATTCAGATATCACTGGACGAGTGTGATCCGCGAGGAGAAGAGGTTCTACGTTAGCAGCAATCTCATGGGCTGTGTTACATATTAATACACGGATCAGTGGAAGCAGTATTTGGTCCGTCTCTAAGGCAGCGCCATCTCATAGTGCGGAGACGGACGAGCAAGATTACACAACAGAATCAAAGGAAGGAAGATATGAGAAATAGATTGTTAGAGACAAAGAAAGCTCTCCTAGTTTCAGGTTTCTGAGAGTGAACTTCTCGAGCATGACATTAAAAGGAGGGGAAAAGGGACCACTGGAAATCAAGAGAAGAAGAGAGAAACGTTGTATCAAAGAATGGAAAATCTGTAGCTGCAAGGTTAAGTATGAAATGAATAAGTGCTGAAAATAACGTTTGATGGAAAAAGTTAACTGAAAATCCTTACCTGAAGAAGGGACACATGCCAAGTGTTTTGTTGGCCGAAGAGCCAACACCATGTTACTAGAGGAGGTCGAAATGCACGCGTTTTAGCTCACGCAGGGTAGCATGAGGAGGGAAGAACTATACTGACATGAGGTCTGGAACATGTCAAGGAATTAGAATTCAGAAAGCGGACGGAATTAGTTTGATACTTAACTTTAATCCATTAATGATGAACGTCGCTCTTGACGGTACATGAGGCACAATATTATCTGTTCAGATTATAGTAACTGAATATGGCGCCTTGCAAATGAAGTAGCTGAGGGCTATGCTAAACTGTCGTCTCTGCAAATGAGAGCGTATGTAGTCAGTGAACCATCGCTAGAAAAGTCGGCTGTACAACTGGGGCGAGTGCTAGGGAGTCTCTAGACTAGACCTGCCGTGTGGCGGCGCTCGGTCTGCAATCACTGATAGTGGCGACACGCGTATGCTAACGGACCGCGGCCGATTTAAAGGCTACCACCTAGCAAGTGTGGTGTCTGGCGGTGACACCACACTAAGTATTCGTAAATGGTTAACCTGGTGCAGGAAGTAGCAGTAGAGAGGAAAAGTGGCAGGTCTAGACACACTTGCTTTGTACAAGCTTGTTTGGTCCCACTGTAGCAGCGAACACAGCTTTTATTAATACGCAATTGAATAACTACAGAACAAGTTATGGTTCACAAAAGTTTGAACAAACTGCATCCGCGTGAGCGAGCAAACTTCATGGTGAAAGAGTGACACCAGGAAATCCGCAAGTCCTCCCAAAGTCGCTAACTGCACAGCAATAAACTGTCCGTGCACAAATACATAATTCAATCGAATAGCGGGCAGCCACATCACAATACGAAGATTCTACTGTCCTAAAGCACGAACACTATGGCTGTGGAGCTTTTTTTTATTTTGTTTTGTGTGTACTTTTCATTCCTGGACTTCGAGTGAGCGGAGCGGGCCATTTGAGAGCATCTTGGTTGTACTTTTTAGTCATTTAGGTCACACACTTTTTCCTTTACTAACATTTTATTATCTCCTACGTGTTACATTTCGTATAAAATTGTAACAGCTTTAATTATATTATACCTAAACATATCAGTTAGTTACATGCTTTCATGTATGTTGTAGTCGTATGGGTCTTGTATTTTATTGTTCATTTTGTATAATTTTGTTGATTAGGTTTTACTACTGAGTAGTTATTATGAGTTAGCCTACCAAGTTCTATGTTTATGAGTGCAGTTTTGGTCCATGGAGGAGGTATCTGTAATTTCAATATTATTGTGCTATTCTAGTTTACGCTGTAAGATGTCGTGGTCTCCTGACATTCATTGCTTACATATTCCGACCTCACAATCATGTTCCACACATCAAGACGCTTCATTCGAACCCAAACTCGATAAGACAAAGTCAGTGTTGTATAAATTCATGTAAACGATGCGCAATTGACAAGTGAGCGCACCATGGTTGAAATACTCGAGGCTGGCGTGCACACATACATTCCAGACACGACGGTCACAGATGCTTTTAGTTCGGGAGAGAGGCCACACAATGGGACGCCAGGCCCTTCAGAGGAAGACCCAGCTCATGTCAGCCGGTGGCCGCCCATAGCAGACAGTGTGGGCCCAAGTGGAAAGGGGGGAACAACCCCTTGTTCGGTTTAAAAGCAAATTCCACTACAATGTGTGGGAGCAGCCAGTCTATACATTCTTTATACATGGCACGCAGTTTCAGAGATTTTCACAGGGAGACAGCAAACGCCAAACGCCAAAGCTACAAGCTTCCGGATTGGTCGCCTTAAACTAAACGTCATTCTCCCGTTTTAGAAGAGCAATGCTGATTGGCAGACGATATTTCTGACGCCTTGAGCTGAAGGAATAACGGAAGAGACCGAAAGATATACCCCTTCACGTCTGGCGTGGAGAGGCGCCCGTTCCGTTGTCGCTCTTGCAGTGAGAACACGTAACGAGACAGTGTGCGCTCGTACGTGTGCTCGAAAGAGCGAGGAACAAGTCTCTCCTCAGTACTTCACTGGGAGAGCACCTCTGTCGAGAGCGAATCAAAGGGCGACTCTCTATTGAGTCCTTGCGATTAAGCGTTGTTCACTGTGTTGGCCGACACACTTATTGTGCAGTGTGAACGGACAGAGTTATAGTTAAACGCCTGCGAGCGAATTTTGAGTGGCATCGCGGTGGACTGGTTATCTGACCGGTGTACTACGCCAATAGTTAGACTAGGGGCGAATAGGAATCCTTGACTTCATCAAGGCATAGGGAGAGTTTGATTGGCGAAAGTGAATCCAGATAGAACGAGAGTTATCTTATTTGTCAGCAGTGTGCAGCTCAGACAGCAGTCATTGCAGCTTACGGTATTGTGTGCTACAGATCTTGCGAGCCCCATATTTCCTCCACAACAGTACACTTCACTGCATTTCACATGCAACAGCCTCGATCGTACCTAACAACATTCTAAAGGATAATTATTCAAGTTGAGTTGGCGCGCCTCTCAGCCATTCTGCCAAGGCAACAATCATCTTAAACTTTGTATAGAAATTTCATTAGCGAATCCTATCCTTGAAAGGTAACTTCACATTCCGAAAAGAACCAGGATATAACTTGTTCAATTCATAACTAAAAGTGTCATTGTGATTTCTCAGAATTTTTGCAAAATAAATAATAACTTCCGTTACTTCCATGTTTTTCTTACACTAACTAGAACTACTCCAGTACCCAAGTATCCCAGTAGTTACATAAGAAATTTTGTGAATTTTTGTGTCATTTCCTTACAGTGGACGACTCCAGAAGATATTTATTGTTGAAAGTTTTTCAGGCATTTCTGTTTATAATGTTAGGAGCGCCTGCCTGACTTCTGTAGTAGTGTGGGGGTGGAAATTGCATCTTGCAGGAGCCACAGGGTAAAGGGTACATCTCAGATTAATCCGTTGCGCAGAATAACAGAATAATAGATCAACCCCCACACCTCAGAACGTTTTCCTTGCTGTGTTGTGACTGGAAGTTGGGTTTACAATGGTCTTAGTTTCTAAACTGGTCTTTTTGTTTTATGGTTATCCTTTGGTGGTGGTGGTGGTAGTTAAGGTGACTGGTGGTCGTTCTTCCAGTTGTTTGGGTATTGGATCATTTTCTGTTATTGGTAACACTGTGAGTGCCTCTCGGTCATTCCTCAAAAAGGCTTCCTATCTGGTGGCAGGAGTAGGTGGTTTGCCAGAAACGCCACCTACCTTAAATTGCTGGGGCCCGCAACCTGGCTGACTCGATAACGAAATAAGTGCCTTATCTGGGCAAGCAAGAACAATTACAATCGCTCAAAAGAGGAAAGGCCGCTGGACCTGATGGGATACCAGTTCTATTTTACACAGAGTACGCGAAGGAACTTGGCCCCTTTCTTGCAGCGGTGTACCGTTGGTCTCTAAAAGAGCGTAGTGTTCCAAAGGATTGGAAAAGGGCACAGATAATCCCCGTTTTCAAGAAGGGACGTCAAACAGATGAGCAGAACTATAGATCTATATCTCTAACGTTGATCAGTTGTAGAATTTTGGAACACGTATTATGTTCGAGTATAATGACTTTTCTGGAGACTTGAAATCTACTCTGTAGGAATCAGCATGGGTTTCGAAAAAGACGATCGTGTGAAACCCAGCTCGCACTATTCGTCCACGAGACCCAGAGGGCCATAGACACGGATTCCCAGGTAGATGCCGTGTTTCTTGACTTGCGCAAGGCGTTTGAAACAGTTCCCCACAGTCGTTTAATGAACAAAGTAACAGCATATGGACTATCAGACCAATTTTGTGATTGAGTTGTAGAGTTCATAGATAACAGAACGCAGCATGTCATTCTCAATGGAGAGAAGTCTTCCGAAGTAAGAGTAATTTCAGGTGTGCCGCAGGGGAGTGTTGTAGAACCTTTGCTATTCACAATATACACTGCTGGCCACCGTAAATGCAACACCCTGAAGGAAGCAACCGAATCAAGTGAAATTTACACCATGGGTTTGCAGCTATGAGATATGCAACTGATTAGAATTTCAGCGCAGACGCACATCACGCGCGCCTGTGGCGCCACCTCATAGCGCCATTTAAGACTTGGCGATTTCGACGAGTGTACGTTCGGCACGTGTGCTTACCTTGTGGTTGTTTCACAAGACGATCAGTTATGCCTCGTAGACAACAGCGAACATCGTTTGATCAAGTATCCGAGTTCGACAGAGGAAGGATAGTGGCTTACCGAGATTGTGGATTATCATACAGAGAAATCGCTAGTCGTGTTGGACGAAACCAAACAACTGTAATGCGGATATGTGACCGTTGGATGCAGGAGGATACGACGGACCGACGTGGCCGATCGCATTCACCTCGGTACACCACTGCACGTGCTGATAGGCAAATTGTGCGCATGGCAGTGACGGATCGCTCAGTGACATCCCGAACCATAGCACAGCACATTGCGTCTGTAACGCATCATCCAGTGTCTGCGCGTACCATTCGACGCCGTTTACAGCAGAGTGGTCTGTCCGCAAGACGTCCATTGCTTCGTCTACCATTGACGCAGAGCCACAGACGTCTCCGTCGCCAATGGTGTGATGACAGACGGATGTGGACGGCAGAATGGAATGTTGTCTTTACTGACGAGGCACGCTTCTGTCTGCAGCACCACGATGGTCCGATTCGAGTGTGGAGACACCGTGGAGAGAGGATGCTGGACAGCTGCATTATGCACCGCCACACTGGTCTTGCACCGGGTATTATGGTATGGGGCGGTATTGGATATTACTCTCGCACGCCTCTAGTACGCATTGCCGGTACTTTAAATAGCCGGCGCTACATATCCGAGGTGCTGGAGCCAGTTGTCCTTCCTTACCTTCAGGGCTCGGCCACAGCCATATTTCAACAGGGTAATGCGCGACCACACGTGGCACGCATTGTCCAAAGGTTCTTCGTCAATAACCAGATTGAAGTGCTTCCCTGGCCGGCTCGCTCTCCGGATCTTTCGCCGATAGAAAACATGTGGTCCATGGTTGCTCAACGAGTGACCCAGATTACATCCCCAGCTGCCACACCAGATGATCTTTGGCAACGTGTGGAAGCTGCTTGGGCTGCTGTACCCCAGGAACACATCCAACGTCTCTTTGACTCAATGCCGAGACGTGTGGCAGCGGTGATCTCCAACAATGGCGGCTACTCTGGCTACTGATTCTGGCAGGAACCACATGTCACAGACGTTTGTAAACGTAATCATTTGATACTTGGTCAACATGTTATCTACAAAATAAATTTTGTTGTGCTACCTCTTGTCTTTCTTGGTGTTGCATTTACGGTGGCCAGCAGTGTATATAAATGACCTTGTGGATAACATCGGAAGTTCACTGATGCTTTTTGCGGATGATGCTGTAGTATATCGAGAGGTTGTAACGATGGAAAGTTGTACTGAAATGCAGAAGGATCTGCAACGAATTGACGCATGGTGCAGGAAATGGTAATTGAATCTCCATGTAGACAAGTGTAATGTGCTGCGAATACATACAAAGACAGATCCTTTATGATTTAGCTACAATATGCGAGTAGCAGGTCAGCAACTGGAAGCAGTTAATTCCATAAATTATCTGGGAGTAGGCATTAAGAGTGATTTAAAATGGAATGAACATATAAAATTAATCGTCGGTAAAGCAGATGCCAGACTGAGATTCATTGGAAGAATCCTAAGGAAATCAGAAAGATTAGAGCCCACACAGAGGCATACCGACAATCTTTCTTTCCACGAACAATTCGAGACTGGAATAAAAGGGAGAACCAATAGAGGTACTAAAGGTACCCTCCTCCACCCTCCGTCAGGTGGATTGCTGAGTATGGATGTAGATGTAGATGTAGAATACACAAATCATTATATAGACGACGTTTGGTGTTGTAATTATGTACAAATGCAGACATTAGCATCGGATAGGAAAAGACAACGGCCAACTTTAAACTAGTCGAATGGCAGAAGAATTAAAAAGAAAAGCTGAAAACTCTTTCGGAGTAAGCGAATTTCTGATCTCTTCAACATTCAATAATAAATTACGTTACCGTGAAGTGACATATAAATTCATTAACATAACGGTCCAAACGTCAGAACAGGGCGATGACAGTAACAACAAGCCACCCATTGATTAACAGAATTTTTATTCCAGAAAAATTAATCACCTAGCGTGTAAGTGATTGAATCCTGGAGCACTTTTATTTAAAGCCACTGTAAACCCGTGAGACGTGCGACAGTCGTGTCAGCCTCGTTAGCTAAACGCTGGCAGTTTGTTTGCACAGTGCGGTGACTGCACCGCCAACAAATTAAGATCGATTTCTCGACGGCGCAGTCGATGGGTCGCCAACCTCGCGGCGGCACCCGACCGCCGCCTGGTCAAACACTGGCGTAATTGTTTCGCGACCTTTAATTACGCGTTTTGGGCCAGGAGGTGCCGTAATGACCGCAGCGTATCGACCGCCGGCCCGGACGTGCAGCCCGTCCGACACAAAGGGAATCACACACACGGGGGCCTAATGACGCACGCCGTACCCTACCGCTGCCAAGTTCCTCGTCTCTTTGATTCCTCATGCGAAGGACGCTGGGGCACATGTCGCTCGTTTTGGTCTCACTGGCAGTTTCGGCAACGCGTTACAAATACTCGTTTGCAGCCTGCCACGCTAGACTGTTGCCATCGCAACTTCACGTCTGGCAAAGAGACGTCTTTCCACTTCTTTTTCGCTGCCTCATTCCACCTTCAGGAGCGTACACCAACGGAGGCCAACGAACGACAGTGGCTGGATTCTGCCAAACGCTGGTCGCAAATGTATTGGCGTTCGTTTTCTCTTCCACACAAAATGAACGGCTTGGGGCAAGGGCTTCGGCCATGTGGGACCGCATTTCTCTCCGATAACTTGCCGACGTTACTCCCGTTTTGCTACTGTTATGAAGGAGCATTTTAATTACAATTTCACCAGCCAATATATTGTGAGAGAGGAAGAGGATTTATCAGTCGTCGATTGTGCAGCATTTATTTTATTGCAAGAAGCTGATCATTAGAAGAAATAGAAGAAGAAATGTCGCTGGTGGTCGACCTCTCCTTTAAAAAGTAGTTTGCTGTGCGGTGGGAGAGAATTCACGTCTACCTTAAAACTAAATTGGAATATGAGCTATGTAATAATTTTTTTTCCCTTATGAAAGCTACAGATTTCAAAGTGTCGCTGAATTGTGTAGGTCCTACTATTTTCGAAGTTAACACCTCTTTTAGGAGAGCGGTACATGCATCAGAAAGTTGTTTCTCTTTGTCGTTCACCGAAAAGAAGTCAATACATACACAATTTTCTTTTTGATATCGTGCATATCACTTTCTAACATCTGAGTTATTTCCCTCCAAGAGTTTAGTCGTTTCAACTTGTTTTTATAAGCGCAGTTCGTAGGGGCCCATAAACATACCCGTTCATGATAAAACTATCAGTTTTAATGCTCTCTCCATGTTCCACTTTATACTCAGTATTTTTAAAGACAATAAATACACATCCTTAGCGACAGAAAGCATTGCCTGCTGGGGGATAGTGGCTGTTGAAATTAAGATTTCCAGGAAAGGCACAAGTTGCATACAGCGTATTTTACTGAATGGATTCGCTCTTTATTGTAACAGCCAGCTACTGTACTTTAAACTGTAAATTCAAGAGTTTCTGATGACGCTCCTGATAAAATAAAGAGCGAAACCAGTCAATAAAACATACTAAGTGCGACCTGTAGCTCTCCTAAACACTTAAATACACTCCTGTTCCAGAGACACAACAAAACGCTACTGAACCAGTGAATATTCGACATGGCGCCCACACTAGGAGAGGCGTTTCATTGCCAACCAACCGCAACGCTTTGATGTTACCGCCAGCACGCAGTAGTCAGCACACTGGAGTCGCCTTCGGGTTCAATTCCGCGTCTGGCCATCCTGATTTAGGTTTTCCGTGATTTCGCTAGGTCGCTCCAGGCAAATGCCGGGATAGTTCCTTTGAAAGGGCACTGTCGATTTCCTTATCCGTCCTTCCCTAATCCGACGAGGCCGATGACCTCGCTGTTTGGTCTCCTTCACCAGACAACCCAAGTTACCGCCAGCAGACCGAACCGCAACCAGGGCCGATCACTTCGTTGGGTCCAGTTTACCGCCCGTACACACTAAGCAATTCTCGGCCAACGAAGCGACTGGCTGTCGTTCGTTGGCCTTGGTCGACCTAGTGTGTACGTACCTTAGGGGAATGTTCTTTCCAAGTGGCAATGTTTCTGAAAATACTGTGGACCCATCTCTAACACAAAACTGACTTCACCTTAGACAACAGATAGGAGGAGACTGGGCCTACTGACACACGTCAGTCCATTGGCAGGTTGCGGCGTCACATGTGTTATTAATAACTGAATTAAAATCTTCTTTTCTGATGGACCCTTAGCATTCTTTACACCAGGGAGTGACAAAACATTTTCCATTTTCTGCTGTTCAGTGATTTTAATAGCCATTTGCAAATTATCCTGCATCATACACAGAACAGCTTTCCTCATAAAGGTGTAAAATGTAATTTACGTGACTTATATCTATTTTTGTTCATATTTACTCTTTTGTATCCCGCCTGAAAGGCGGCGCGTGGGTCTGCTCCTGTGGTCTGCAAAATAGGCCGAATGAAGGAAGCAAGCAGGGGCAAGAGAGCTGAAGCAGTTCGATACTACGTGTAAAATTAAATATGTTTATTACAGGCAAAAACAAGTTAATAAATGGTTACATAACTTTGCGGTGATGAGCACATAGGTGCGAAGCTGTATTCTCGCTGTAAGTAGCACAAAGTCTCAATAGCAAGCCAACACAGTCTGAAGGTGAAGCGATGTTTCCAGGCCGTTTGCTCTTGATGGAAAGGGCAGATAGCAGAGCGGCGCTCTTTGAGCTCCACAGCGCCGGCTAAAGGGCGTTGTGGTCGGCGTAGTTCGTTTGCTCTCGTAGTGCCAACCTAAGAGTATACACCTACACTGTGGCATCGGAACTATCAATACCAAACCCCCCCCCCCCCCACTCCCCGAAACGGCGCACCGTTGTGGAATAGGGCTTCTGACGGCAGGTCGACGTAACCAGGGGCGGCGCAACTGAGGGGTCGGACAGCGAAACTGCCAGGGCGCGCTGCCCACCCATGTCCCCGAATTGCTTGCGATGGGGCGAGGAAAACGCACCATGGAAAACCTGCCCGGGAAGCGCAGCGCCACTGGGTATGCTCAGATGAGGAGGCAGAGCAACAACCTCAATGGGAGACGGCGGTGGCTTCGGCGGCGGTGGCATGACAGCAGCCTCAGCATCCATCGGCTCCGGCACCACGGAGGAACACGGCGACGCCCGTCCGGCACTGCAGACCGGACCGGCGGCGCAGGCAGGAGCGCCCGCGGCGGAGACGCGATCGGCCGAGGTGCCGTCGGTGGAGTCGTGGGCTGAGGCGGCGGAAGCCGCGAAGCCTCCAATTCTGCCGGAAAACAACCAGCGGCAGAAAACAGGGCACGGCATAAACAGATCTAGTTCCAGTGTCGCTTGACAGTAGCGGAGGGACCAGAAATGAGAAATAAGGCGCGGTCAAGCTGGCGAAAAATGCGCCCCTGCTCCCAGCGCTGCCTGCCAGAGAAAACGCGATAGAACACCAAAGCATGCAGCGCCAAGCGAGAACGACGCGAAGCAGCGGGAGCGCGCAGCGGCGGGTGCAGTAGCTGCAGGAACGACCGATGGGCTCGGCCGTGTAGCAGTTGCACTGGGGAACGGGCGCCGCGTGGCTGGGAGCGATAGGAAGCAAGGAAAAGTCCATAGCGCCCGCTCGCGAGAGTTCGTGGCGTGCAGCTTGCTCATCTGATACTTAAACGTACACACAAAGCTCTTATAGAGCCCTTTCAGAATTTACTACCTTTTTTACGTAACTTTTTTGTATTTTCTCTGTTATCTTTCTTAATACACTTTCAATGTTTCCATAAAAACTCTGTCTCTGTTTTTATATAGCTAGGGTACAAATGACCATGATAGTGTATGCTATTACATCCAAATCATTTGAACTACTATTTATGGTTCTGAAAACTCTACATGACCTTGACACATTGGGATGGCTTCTGTGTCTAACAGTGCACGTTACCCATACCATAGGTGACACCACATTGAAGGAGTTTCTGTGGAGAGGGGGGAGCAGCATGTAGCTCTCAGAGAAGGGTATCAGCAGCTTCAAAATTTCACGGGTTGCAGTCTGAATGAGTCGCTAAACTGGCACTTTAACGTTAGCCAGCGAGATATGTCTATGCTGATACTTTGAACAGCCGAACGTGAAGAAAAATTCCCTGGGAATTGGTCTAACAATGAATAACAAAACAGGAATGGTGCTGAATGGCATGGTGAACTTATTATCCTAACCAAAGGAACGGAAAGCTCAACCCCAAATCGTTATCACAGGTGTGATAGACTAGTAAATCAGGAGATTATCAACATATGGAAAGAATGTATGAGGAAATAAAAGAAATTTTTCGTGGCATAAACCGTACGAAATTTTAATTGTAATGGTAGGCAAGAATTCAACCATTGGATACGGAAAAGAAGGGAGAATAGTAGGAGAAGTAATTAAAAATGAAGTCTCCTGGTAGAAATTTTCAAGATCAATTTCAGTCAATTTAAAAATAATGAATGGGGGCTGTATAACAGTTAGGAACGTCGGTACCAGATTTTAAACAGGTCAGAGTTTCCAGAAGCAACTATGGACTCTGCCCATAATTTGTCGGGTGTTAACTGTTTATTGAAACTCAAGAAACTGAAGAAAATAGAAAATCTAAAAAATGGGCCTAGTTAATTTAAAAAAAAAACACAGGTTCTCGACCATTTTAGAGTGGATAGTAGAAAATGATTGGCTGAGGAATTGGAAAGCATTGCATTAGAAGACGAATGGGTAGCTCTGAGAGATGATGTAGCGAGGGTATTAAAGGGCCAAATGGGTAGAAACACAGTCCCGTAGAATTCCTGGACAACTCACCAGATATTGACTTTAGTTGAGGAAAGAAGAAAATACAAAAGATCATTCAATGAACCTGTCACCTGTGAACAGACACATTTAAAAATAAGTTCTACAGAAAAATGAAAATGGGAAAGTAGGTATAGATGCAGAAGAAATACGAAACTGTAGTAGCTTGCATAACAATGGGAAAGATAGATGACACGTATGGGAAAATTAAAGAAATGTTTAGAGGAAAGAGCGTCAGGTGCATGAACATCAAGCGTTCAAATGGCAAGCCAGCACGAAACAAATGATGACAGTCTGAAAGGTGGTTATAACACGGGGTTAGGTTCTACATAGGGAACTAAAAACTATGTTGTGGGAAGGAAGAGAGAGTTAATGAAGACTGAAAGAGAGTTGAGACACAGTGAGCAGAATTTAACAGAGCAGTGAAAGACCCAAGACGAAAACGGGCACATGGAGTAGACAGAATTGCTTCAAAGCTACTGAGGTCATTGGGGGAGGTTTCCAGACACCATCTTTGTTTCCTAAGTGCTGCAGTTTATATGCGATGTATTACGACAGAGAAAGCAATATGTGAGCCCTGGAGACATCTTTGTTAGGTCGTACGTCACGTTCTTGTGGGCAACAACATTTTAATACTGTAACTCTTTCTGACTGCTTAGTAGCATATTAATTGGTGGTATTCATGGCGTCGTTTATTTCCAGCTCCTAGTTTCATATCCCCTCCAATCTGTGGACGTTACTCAAGAGCTTAGTACCGCTAAGAGGTTTGCTTAATCTCATACATTTAAGTGCATAGCATTTTTATCCATAAAAAAGTAGTAGCCTATTTCTTTGTGCTAATACCTATGTTTAGCGTGTGAATGGCCAGATGAGCCAATGCTAATGCGGTCCATGTTTGCATTAGAGATTACATCATCTATCTAATTCACTCTGTTCCTGGCAGTAGGTCGCTAAGCAAGCAGTACCACTGATGCAAAATTTAGTTAACCTCACTTGTAACAAGTGGAACACTTCATCTATGACACGGTCGGATGCTTTGTCTGTGACAGACAAACCAACCAAAGATGGTATTCCACAGAAAATTGCAATCAGGCAAAGTTGCGTTACGTCGTTAACGACTTCGTCGCAAACGGAAAGCTGACTGCTAATCTTACACCGTTGTCTCGAACCTGCAGTACTGGTAGTAGCCGTCGGTCAGTTGTGATTTGCCAGGACGGAGTTCTATAATTGATGAATGTGAAGGTTGCCACGTGTCAAACGAGTGATATATTCCGGAACCGTGGCAATTTTACAGCGGTAGCTCACTTTCCCTGAGCAATACCTCAAAGTTCGACAGTACATTTATATTAGGGTCATCAAAGCATTGGACATCAGATTATTAGACTGTAATGAAGCGAATGAATTTCTTAGTACTACATGTAAACATGGTATTAAGCTGTATTTTACAGTCATTGAGGTTCGTCCGAATAGGGAGATATTCTCGATAAATGTCATTTGGCAGAGCGGATAATTCTGCAATATGAACAGTCTGAGACGTAACTGATGTTTCTTTGCTCTTACCCTGTCTGGCCATTTCTACTTCCTTACTACTCGTGGTAGTAACGATACTGACTTACCTCAGCAGGGTCCTCCTGTGGCGCGTCGACCAATTTCATCTCTGATTGCATTGTTAGGTTTAGCAGTCGCTTCCGGGTTGTGGTGCTCCATTAGTGGAATTACTTCAGCTACCTCATTCACCTCGGAGCGCTCAATACCATAGACCTGTGAATGAACTGATTTCACACCAACAGTTTCTGCTACAATGACACATATCCAACAGAAAGGAAACTTTAGACACCTGATTTAGTATTCTTAAATATACTATACAACACGTAAGCAGCTATGAACTGTAGCCTGTAAGGTTTGTGAAACGCGGTCCTCATTTAAAAATTCAGGTAGAAAATAAGGTAGAGAATTGAGAGGTACAAGAACGAAAAAAGGATAAAATGTTTTTATGAAGCACGTTCAACTGCATTAGCGGTAGGCTGACATGACTGTTGCTATGGCACCTGTTACGGCCTAAAGTCAGCGCCGGCACACCAGTCGGGAACGAAAGGGAAGAGACGGCTGCGAGGAGAAATCACCGAATCGCACGCTGACCAAGCTCCCTCCAGGACGACAACGCAACAGCAGCGACCTCTAGATGAAGATGACATAAGCGCCGTGCCCGACTGGTGGCAGCCCACTTCGATAGCAGCGTCATCATTAGCCACTTCATTAGCACTCCCTATGTAGCACAGACTTGAGTTAGTCTATTCTGAAGACGACTATTTATTTTGCATATCACCCTTTGCTTGCGACACATATCAAAGTTAAGTAACTGTAATTGTCTTTTGTAATAAAACACATTAATATGAGTTGTTTGGTTGTCTAGCAAATCGAGTATGCAGGATTCCTAGACACAACAACATTGGAGACGAGGTAAACGAATACCGTAGTGGAACCTGTAAACAGAGCCACCAGCTGCCACAGATTGTGTCTGTTTTTTGTCGTGTGCTTTTGTATTTTGATGGCGCCTTAATTCTACCTTGTCTTTTCTTTTCAGGGGTGTGTTTACATGATTTAAGAGTGCCTCTTATAGTGTTTTTTTCTATTCAGTGTTTTCAGGTGAGCGTAGCAGAAATTTTCTTTGCTTGTGTGCTTATTTTTATTGCTTTGATTGTCTATTTATTGCATTGGCCTATTCCAAAATGAGCAACTCACCTCTCCCCCCTGAAGCGCCTCAGCTGCAAGCGATAGCTGCAACGCAGCTGACACAGATGTTTCAGTTTCAGATGCAGCAGAACTGCATCCCATCTAAACGTCGTAAAGCAGTTACTCGCCAACCAAGCAACAAATGCAGCCCAACATGAAATAACTGTATCTCCGAGTGCCATAACGCCTTTTCGCCAGTTTAACGAAAAAGAAGAGGAATGGCTCGAGTGGTTGCAACAGTATGTATCCCGCATCATTGCTCACAAAGTATCAGGTACTGTGAAACTACATTACTTTTTGGCAACAGTGGGAAATGCAGTCTTTCGCCTCATTCAGTTATTGTTCCCTAACACCTCTCCAAGTGAACTTTCCTATGATCAGGTTGTTGGTTCCCTAACTAACTGTTATGACCAACAAGTGAATGTGGTGGCAGCTAGGTACCAATTCTTTCGTTGCAAGAAATGGTCAGAACAAACTTATCGCGAGTGGGTAACAGATTTGCAGGGCATGACGAGGAAATGCAAGTTCAAATGTACTTGTGGTGCTTTATATTCAGATGTTGTGTTGCGTGATGCGATAGTGTACAGTGTAACTGTTGTCAAACTTAGAGGACAGATTTTGAAAAAGTCAGATCCATCATTTCACCACGTAGTGCAAATTCTAGATCAGTATGATTCATGTGCCAAAGCAGCCAATAAATTTAAGCAGCAACCAGTATGTCGGGTTGAGTCGTCCCAAGCTCACGACCAGCCGAGTAGGCACCAAGCAGCGTAAACAGTTCTCTAAACACGCGGCTACGTCAGTGAATAGAATTAAGTCATGCCCTCGGTGTTTTTCATGGCACAAATGCCAAGATTGCCCTACCAGACAAGCACAGTGTTACGCTTGTGGCAAGAAAGGTCACGCACAATCCGTATGTTTGCAATGGAACAAAGACAAGAATTCTGCCTACTCACAAAAATCTAGTCACAAAGCCCATGTAATCAATGCAGCGTATTCAAGCCTGCTTCAGGCATTAGCAAAACTAGCAAGCAAACAGTTTTTTCAGTGACATGTCAGTCCAAAAAACTTTTTGTTCATTTGGACATTAGTGGAAAACGTGTGAAATTTCAGGTGGACGTGGATGCCTCTGATACATTGCTGAATCGTATCATATATGAACTGTTAGGCTCTGCACACCTGTCCAAACTAGCAAACACCTGACGGCTTATAATGGACAAAAATTCTCGGAAAATGTACTTTGTCTGCAGTGTATCGCTCGCATACGCAAACTGTGGATTTCATTGTGCTACAATCACGCGATTGTGAGAACGTATTTGGCTTTTATTCGTTTGCAGTCAGTGCCAAAGACAGTGTGAAAGAATTCCCTGAACTCTTTTCTGAAGGTTTAGGCAAGTCTAACAATTTTGTTACACATATTACTATGAAAGACAATGCTCAGCCTAAATTTTGCCACGCCAGAACTGTTTCCATTGCATTATGGGACAACGTGGCTGCTGAACTTAAAGAACTGCAAGATAGCAAAGACAATGCTCAGCCGAAATTTTGCCATGCCAGAATTGTTTCCATTGCATTATGGGACAAGATGGCTGCTGAACTTAAAAAATTTCAAGATAGTAGAGTTACTGTGGCCATACAAGCTAGTCAATGGGCAAGTCCACTGGTTTTGCTGAACTGAAGGACAAATGTAACAGAAAAATAATGGAATAATTATGTGGTTTGACACCATAAATTTATGCTTATAAAGCTGGTGACAAGGATGAGAAAAAATCAAAAGGAGTGAAGAAATGTGTTGTTAAAAATAAAATAAGCTCAGAAGTTTATAAAGATTGTTTGTTCGGCAATAGACAGCAGTGCAGAAGAATTAATGTGACTCGAAGTAAAAAACACCAAATCTACACGGCTGAGGTAAACAAGAAAGAATTGAGTCTTTATGATGACAAAAGATATATTTTGCAAAATAAAATAGGTATATTACTATACAGACATTAGTCATTATTGTCATCTTCTTCATAAATGATATTTAAAATACCAATAAAATATTTTCTATATAAAGGGAGGCACTACTGAAGAAGCTCAACAACATTAGCAGTACTAATGTATTTAAAACGTTTAGTGAGTTACAAGTAAATGCTTTATATAGTATTATTGGTTGTGAATATTTATGTACCGGATATAGGGAAAGAATATGTTTGGAACTCGATGATGAATTTAAAATGATTTTACATGACAGATACTTAAAAATAATTGTTAACTGCATTTTTCAGTTTTCGAAGAACAGAATATTAAATTGAGATACAAAGGAACAAAGAGACTTAAAAATAATGATAAAAATAAATTCTTGACTTAGAATTTACCCTGTGAATTTCTCGAGTATTTCATATGAAAAACGATCTGGAGGACACAGTGCGATTTTTTAAAAATCTAAAGCTGTTGGGTGAAAGTCTGAACAAAAAAAATTGAGAATTTTATAAAGATAAATATCGAGCAGATGGATGCTGTAGTGTATGAGAAGAATGTAAAAAGTATTACCAGAAAATTAAAGTTACATGTGAATGTGGTTGTCAAGAGTAAACTAGAAAACATGAAAAGACATCAGTTCATAAGTCTCATGATTGCTAAAGAAAAAAGAATTAGGAAAATTTAAGGTAAATAAGATTTAAGAAGGGCTCATTCCCCTTATTTTCTTAAATTCGAATTTTTTTCTTATGTTCACTCTATTTCAGAAAAAAATTAAGTTTTTTGCTTATATTGACCTTTGCAGAAAAAAAAATCGAGTTTTTATAAGAAAATAGCAAGCCAAAGATGACAAATTGGCTAAAGCAGATATTTTAAGTAGGTCCTGAGTAAGTTTCCTTAAGAAAAAGTGAGTCAGAACCTACTGAGAATATTTACTGAATCGACTTCAGATGATCCAACAGTACCGACCAACCATCGTTTCATCTTCAGCCGACTGGCCCCGTAGAATGTGGGTATGGAGGGGCTTGGGATCAGCATACCGGTCTTCTGGGAGTGTCAGTTTTTGTGACTTACTATTCGATCAATTTGCGTCACGAGTCTCGGTACATCAACAGCATGTTGGCCAGAATGTTCTCCCTCCAAGTTCTGTATATTGTGAATAACGTAAATAATTGTGGGAAGTCATATCTTTCCAAGAATACTCAATGCTACTAGGTGCACACAAAAAGAGACCAGTATATAAACGGTTGAATCCCAAACGGAGTATATGCCCAATCAGTTTGAAAATAATTCAACTGGCAGAATCATGGTCGAACAGAAACATTATTTCCTGCCTGACGAAGCAAATGTGCAGATTAAGAAACGAATGTATAACTGTAGGAAAAGAGTCCAGAAAAAAGATAGTGCTTGCTTTCAGAATTTTTAGAGTAGAATTAAAAAATTTGAAGGAAAAGGTTTGGATTTCCTTGAAAATATGCCAAATTTTGAGAACTATAAGACTGCACTGTGTATAGCCGGAAGGGAAGCTACTCGGAAGACCTAGAACCCAGGTGGTAGTTTGGAGATTCCATTATCCGAAGACATGTTGAAATTAACAGAAGGTAAGAAATCCTTCAAAATTGATGATGGATCCGTTCCTGAAAAATGAATTCTAATGTTCGGTTGTGATGAAGGAGAGAAAACCCTATGTGAAAATGGAACAGCTGTTATGGTCAGGAAAAATGATGTTAGGTTGAAACAGTTCCAGCATCTGTACACCATAAGCCTTGATATCGGCAGCACAGAACAGACGAAGGTGTTTCACGTTTTATTTCCTTTGCTCAGAGGCAAAAGCCAACACACATATGAGAGACTTCCTGCTGTACTGAAAAATAAGATGCCTGGATGGTAATCGAAAACTGCAGAGCTAGACTTTCAAGTGGCTACAATTACAGCTATGAAAACAGTGTTCCTTGCAACATCTATTACCACTTGCAATTTTCACTTGAAACAATGCCTGTGGAACGATATACAAGAACTGGGATTAACGGAGGAATGAGGGGTTAAAGCTGATTGTTTTGCTATATGTGTGCTGTAGCGGCACATCTTCTTGCAAACAGTGCACATGAAGTGTGGAATGTTTTTAACCAATGGCACAGGGCAGCGAATGGTGTCAAAGTTTGGCAAGGCAAAAAAACTCCTCAATAACTCCAAAAACATCTGAACGCGTACTTTCTTATAAATAAGCTGAAGGAGGATGAATTAAATGCTATATTTGAAATTAAATTGGTCTGTATCTTCCAAAAAGAAGAAGAAAATATTTAGATCTCGACAAAAGATTGAAAGACCTTAAGGATATATAATGACTCAGTGCATTTAAGAACTTTCAAATATCTGGCTTTCTTACAAAGAACCAAGTTACAAATTAGAATTCATAAAATAGGACAAGAAGTTTTAATAATATACAGCAGTAATGCTGTATAATGAAAATGCTAAGAAATAAAAATGAAAAACACAAAACTAAAAGAAAAAGAAAAAACATTCAAACGTACCACATACTATGTGTATAGCCAGTCCTACGCGTGCTTGGAATGTGAAGGGGAGTACTTATTACAAAACGGTCGGCAAAGCCTACCGCACTCTTGCGCATTACACCTAAACACGAAGTGATTTTTGCGGACAACCTGTTGCTCTTCAAAACTGTGCAACTTTTCAAACACCTTTGTGGAGTCTTTCTCCCGTAGGGTAGGTCACCAGTATACACTGTATACTGTCAAGCTACAACGAACGCATAAATCTATATCCTCTTCTAAAGCCATCTCTGTGCCATTTGGTGAGTGATGAATACACTTTTCCTTAGTGAAAAATGATACACTTAACATTGCATATGTGAACAGACGGATGTGCTCACAAATATCTAGGATATGACTACGAACTCAGGTATTCATTTGGTTTTAGACAACAGGTAAAAACGTTAACTGCGAAATTTAGACTTATACCGTTAATTTCCAAATTATGATCATATTCTGTACTAAACACAGGAGATTAAGTGTTAGTAAAATATTGTCTACGACAGGAGTGGTAGTAACATAAAATACTGAAGCTGCAGAGCCGTTACACATATTGCCCCAGTTTGAATGCCAGGTGATTTTTACATTTTTTAACATATTTAAAGTTTAATTTCATGATCTCGCACACATTTAACAACAAATAATTCTGATTAAAATTGGAATTAATTCAGTACCTGTATTTTAAATTGGCTTCTAAAAGCCATGGACTAAATATATCTCAAAATCAACATATTGTTAATTGCGCATCTAAATGCGGGCTAAGCATAAATGCTGAATGCCCGGAAAGCTTTACCCGCTTTTCGAACAAGCGAGTGCTGAACACTTCGACAAGCACGTCCCACCAAATGATGCTTTAATCCTCTTTTACGACTGAGCAATTTATTTATAATAATTTGTACCAACTACAGCTAACTATTTCTTCAAATATTTTCACGCTCAAGGTTGAACTTAACCTTAGGTATTCAGTGAAAGGTCTCAAGCTTTGCCATATATATATATATGTGTTGGTGTCTCTTTCTAAAATTTCGGTTGGTCTTACGTTTCCATCGTTGAGGTGCTTTCGAATTTTCAGACAAAGTGTTGATTTCTGAAGTGATGTTATATGGTCTATTATTTTTTTTTTTTTTTTTTTGTCAATGGCGTTTCTGGTAGTCTGTTGAAATGACCAAAGAATTTTATTCGCCTTTTCTTGATGTCATTTCCGATGTTTCAAAACTTTTCTGTTGTTTTGTTTGATTGTAGACCTTGACCGTCTTTGGTACGTCTTGCTCCTAAAATTTTCCTTCTTATCTCTTTCCCTTTCCTTTTTTGATTTCTTCAAGTTCGTGTCTTGTGTGAAGCTTCCGTGTTTCGTTTGCG